>NC_053490.1:283042207-283342207 GCF_905171775.1 Rana temporaria
AGACCAGACCAAAATCAAGACATTTCCTTTTCACAGACGAAAATAGAATTTTTTATCTAAATCAAAACAAAGTGAATATTCAGACTGAGCCAGACAAAGTCCAGACCTCTTTGTATTTGGAGATTCAGTTCATGTTATAAATTTCTGCAGAACAAAAAAAAAGTTTAACCTGTTCTTAAAGCAGTTGTAAACACCGTTACACCACTTGTACCTACAGGTAAGCCTATAATAAAGGCTTACCTGTAGGTACTGTAAATATCTCCTAAACTGCAAGTTTATTCACTATATGCGCTGCTGCAGTCATTGGCATATGCGGACTGAAGAAATGGCCCACTGGTGCGTTTTTTTAGGGTCCATGCCATGGCCAGCGGCTATCGCGACAGCATCGCAGCTCTGCCCAATCACAGCGGCGGAGCCACAAACCCAGAAGCAACTCCGGTGAAAGTTGTCGGCCATAGGAGCAGAGTGCGGCACTTGCAGGGCATAGTTCCAAGGCAAGTATTCCATACTTCATCTTTATATTTCATATTGAGCTAGTATGCAATGCATACTAGCTCATTATGCCTTTGTCTTGCAGGTTATTACTGCTGACATCCTTTTAAAAAGCTTATTGCCTGACTGTTATGCTGATCCGCTGGTTTCAAAATTGTGTCAATGACCTAGAAAAAGCATGCAAATCAGAAAAGTTTATTGTTCCAGGTCAACTGCCAGGCTGCTACCATTTTCAGGACAGAACTCATATGGTACCCCTTTTTTTCTCCCACGATATGTTCCCTAAAAGATTGTAAAAGGTCCTCATCCAGATGCTTGCTCTAAAAATGGCACCACATACACATGTAAGCACAACTGGGCTATACATGCACCACATCTGGGGCCGAAACAACTGATCGATTAATCGACAACTAATCGATTATGAAATTAAATCGATTGCAATTTTCATAAATCGATTAATCGGCCAGTAACATAATGGGGTTAAAAAAAAATAAAAAAATAAAAAATAAACTAAAATTAGCCCTTTACAGTACAAAAAAGCAAATCACTACTGTAAATATTACTTTCACTGTCCCACAGTAAAAAAAAAATGAACCCCTTACAGTAGCGATTTTTTGCTCTTTGTACTTTTTTGTTTTTTTTAACCCCCATTATGTTACTAAACATCTCAGGCCTGGGTTCACACCTCTGAACACACTACAGTTCATTTACATGTTTTCCTATGGGACATGTTCACATCCATGATTTTTTTTCAACTGCTGCATATTTGGAAAGGGTAAGGACTTTTCAACGCAAAACGGTGCCATTTTGTTTTTTTTGGCTCAATATACTTCAATGGAGAAGCTGCAGAAAAGCATGTAATGCGTTTTTGCGGCAATTTGGGTTTTGTAATCTGCCCAACAACAAATTGTCCCCACAAAAAAATTAAAATTGCTATTTGTTTAAGGCTATTATCCGATTAATCGTAACAATAATCGGCCAAAATTAAAAAAAAATTAAATAATCATTAGTTGCAGCCCTTACCACATCAGTATCAACACCCAGAGACCCTGCATGGTTGTTTAACCTGTCGCTCTGCAGGAAATCCCACATAGCAGTCATAAGAGAGGGAAACTCTTCCAAGCTCCAAAGCCAAGGTGGAAACTTGGGGGACTCCACGCTGGGCACCACTCTGATTATGGAGAGAGGGAGTGGTAGATGGGAAAGAGGTGCTTGAGGGTGGCCAAATTGGTGTTGAGGGAGTTGCCTGAAAGTTTTGTCATATCACCCATTTTTTTCTACGTTTGTCAACAAATGGCCATTGTTAGCATTTGCTGTCTGCATATTGTAATGATGGTCCATTTGCTGCCCGCGAAACATAGCAGAACACATTCAGGCCTAAATTTGTGATGTACAATTTGTAAAAAAAAAAAAAAAAAATTTCCCCTCTCTCTTATAAAACAAGACACACACACTCCGCCCAACTTTTTTTTGTTAGTTTTTTTAATCTACATGCAATGAAGCCTGCTCCTTACAACAGCCACTAAAAATGTGGTTCTTCTTCTGCAGCTAACACACACACACACACTCTATCTTTAACCACTTAAGCCCCGGACCAATATGCTGCCTAAAGACCCAAGGGGTTTTTACAGTTTGGGACTGCGTCGCTTTAACAGACAATTGCGCGGTCGTGCGACGTGGCTCCCAAACAAAATTGGCATCCTTTTTTCCCCACAAATAGAGCTTTCTTTTGGTGGTATTTGATCACCTATGCGGTTTTTATTTTTTGCGCTATAAACAAAAATAAAGCGACAATTTTGAAAACAATTCAATATTTTTTACTATAATAAATATCCCCCAAAAACATATATAAAACATTTTTTTTCCTCAGTTTAGGCCGATACGCATTCTTCTACCTATTTTTGGTAAAAAAAAAAAAAAAAAAAATATCGCAATAATCGTTTATCGGTTGGTTTGCGCAAAATTTATAGCGTTTACAAAATAGGGGAGAGTTTTATTGCATTTTTATTTGTTTTACTACTGGCAGCGATCGATTTTTTTCATGACTGCGACATTATGGCGGACACTTCGGACAATTTTGACACATTTTTGGGACCATTGTCATTTTCACAGCAAAAAATGCATTTAAATTGCATTCTTTATTGTGAAAATGACAGTTGCAGTTTGGGAGTTAAACACAGGGGGCGCTGTAACATTTAGGGTTCACTTTGTGTGTGTTTACAACTGTAGGGGGGTGTGGCTGTAGGACTGACATCGATCGAGTCTCCCTAATAAAAGGGATTTACATACGGCTCTCCCCGTTCTTCAGCTCCGGGGAGCGATTGCGACTGGGCGGCTATAAACGAATAGCGGCGCCGTCGTCCCGGATCGCTCCCCAAGGCTTACCGACCGCCGCATGTACCGGGGGGGGGGGGGGTCCCGATCGGACCCCCGACCCACGTCAAGCAGAGGACGTACAGGTACGTGCATGTGCCTGTCCGTGCCATTCTGCTGACGTATATTTACATGAGGCGGTCCTTAAGTGGTTAAATAACATTAAAGCTGAACTCCAGGCACAAATTCAATAGCCGCAGAGGATACAAGTCAACTTTGTGTGCACCAAACATCTTTGCAAAACACAGATATTGCAAGATAAAAAATTAAAAATATAGCAGTGACAGCATAACTGTCCTGCATCTGGAAAGTTTTCACAGCACTTCACTTTCCATATTATGTTACAGCCTTATTCCAACATAGATTAAATGCATAATTTTCCTTAAAAAAAAAATCTACAATTTCCCATAATGACAATGTGAAGACAATGTGAAAAAATTATAAAATAAATAAATCCCATGTACAGTGGGGATCGAAAGTTTGGGCACCACAGGTAAAAATTTGTATTAATGTGCATAACGAAGCCAAGGAAAGATGGAAAAAAATCACCAAAAGGCAAATTACAGATTTAGACATTCTTATAATATGTAAAAAAAAGTTAGATTTTATTTCCATCATTTACACTTTCAAAATTACAGAAAAAAAAAAAAAGCGTCTGCAGAGTTAATATCTGCCCCCTTTGGCAAGTATCACAGCTTGTAAACACTTTTTGGAGCCAGCCAAGAGTCTTTCAATTCTTGTTTGAGGTATCTTTGCCCATTCTTCCTTACAAAAGTCTTCCAGTTCTTTGAGATTTCTGGGCTGTCTGTCACGCACTGCACTATTATGGTCTATCCATAGATTTTCAATTATGTTGAGGTCAGGAGATTGTGAAGGCCATAGCAAAACCTTCAGTTTACGCCTCTTGATGTAACCCCCGTGGATTTTGAGGTGTGTTTGGGATCATTATCCATTTGTAGAAGCCATCCTCTTTAACTTCAGCTTTTTCACAGATGGCATCAATTTACCATCCAAAATTTGCTGAAATTTTATTGAATCCATTTTTTCTTCTACTTGTGAAATGTTCCCTGTGCCACTGGCTGCAATACAACCCCAAAGCATGATTGATCCACCGCCCCCCCCCCCCCCATGCTTAACAGTTGGAGTTGGGCAGAGGTTCTTTTCATTAAATTCTGTGCCCTTTCTTTTCCAAACGTACCTTTGCTCATTCCGGCCAAAAAGTTATATTTTAACCTCATCGGTCCACAGAACTTGTTTCCAAAATGCATCAGGTATGTCTATATGTTCATTTGCAAAGTTCAAACGCTGAGTTTTGTGGTCAGGACGTAGAAGAGGTTTTCTTCTGATACATCTTCCATGAAGACCATATTTGTACAAGTATCTCCTTATAGTGGAATAGTGTACCACAACTCCAGTGTCTGCCAGATCTTTCTGGAGGGATCGTGCAGTCAAACGTAGGTTTTGAATTGCTTTTCTCACAATCCTGCGAGCTGTTCTGTCTGATATTTTTCTTGGTCTTCCAGATCTTGCTTTAACTTCCACTGTTCCCGATTTCGAACAGAGGATATTGAATATATGGTACTACAGCGCTACTAATACTAATTAATCAAGGAAAATGTATAGAAATAAAAAAACTAAATAATACCGCTGCAGACACAAAAAAAGTGTACAAAACCAATAATAGTGATAAAATAGGTGTGTTGCGCTGATAATAACTTATTTCTACGTACAAAATTACATAAGAAAGAGAGACCCCCTTGTAAAACGCATCACAAGTGCAAAATAGACAATATAATATCATCCAGTGAAGTGCCAGTGAAGTGCTAGGAATAAATCCCTATTAAGACCAGCATGCAATCTTCATGGGCAACTACAGCAAGTCAGTACAACCTCTGTCATATGGAAAAAAATAGACACACCACAGTCCAATATTCATGGGATAGTTCAAAAGTTTACAGACTTCACTCCTATGTCACTTTTCACTTCAGGACAGTGCCGCTCATGTAAAAAAGAAAACACAGATATGGTGCAAATAACGTATGAATAAGGAAGAAAACCAATGCAATACAGCGATTGCACTCACGGAAGCCTCGATCACATTAGGCTCTGCTGTAAAGTAGTACGAACGCCGCTCAGTGCTTAGACGATCTCCTCAGGTGGATGGTCGCGTCACTCGGCTCCTCCCCCACGCGTATCGTCACTAGACACGCGACTTATTCATGGGTTGCCATGTGACCATGTCAGCTGCCTTTTTATGCAGACTCACCATGGAGGCAAGAGCGGAGGATAATCTTTCACATCATTGTCGGCTTACTTGTACAGTTTTGACAAAATAATAATGTGAATATCACAAGCTTTTAATATAGACACACAGCATTTAAAACTATTAAAATACTTGAAAGATAATTAATCGATCGCTGATATGAGTATCACAACAATCATTGCTATCTCTAGGATATTGACATCTGAAAACGCTTTGCTATCTTTTTATAGCCTTCTCCAGCTTTGTGAGCATCAACTATTTTCAGTTTTCTAGACAACTGCTTAGAAGAACCCATGGTGCCGATTGTTGGGGCAAGGCCAGATGAGTCTGGGCATTTAAAACCTTTGAGATTGACATCACCTGGTCTTCCCAGACGATGATTGAGAACAATCCATGACACTGGCAGGTCTCAGCTTTGCAAAGGGGGCAGTGTATGCTATAAATTCTGCAGGGTGCCCAAACTTTTGCAGACACCATTTTTTTGTTTTCTGTAATTTTGAAAGTGTAAATGATGGGAAAAAATCTAACTTTTTTTGACATATTATAAGAATGTCTAATCTGTAATTTGATGTCTGAGATTTTTCCATCTTTCCCTGGCTTCGTTAAGCACATTAATACAAATTTTTACAGTATTCACAGCCTTTGCTCAATACTTTGTTAAAACACCTTTGGCACCAATTGCAGGCTCAAGTCCCTTTGAGTATGATGCTTCAAGCTTGGCATACCTATTTGTAGGTAGTTTCTCTCAATCTTCTTTGCAGGACCTCTCAAGCTCCATCATGTTGGATGGGGAGCGTCGGTGCAGCAATTTTCAGATCCCTCCAGAGATGTTCAATCGGGTTCAAGTCTGGGCTCTGGCTGGACCACTCAAGGACATTCACAGAGTTGTCCCGTAGCCACTCCTTTGTTATCTTGGCTGTGTGCTTAGGGTCATTGTCCTATTGGAAGATAAACATTTGCCCCAATCTGAGGTCCAGAGCAAGTTTTCATCAAAGGTTGTCTCTGTACATTGCTTCATTCATCTTTCCCTGACCAAGGCCCTTCTCCCCCGATTGCTTTGGGAGGGTGGCCCGTTCTAGGAAGAGTCCTGGTGGCTCCAAACTTCTTCCATTTGCAGATTATGGAGGCCACTGTGCTCATTTGGACCTTCAATGCTGCAGAATTTTTTTTCTGTACCCATCCCCAGATCTGTGGCTTGATACAATCCTGTCTCGGAGGTCTACAGACAATTCCTTGGACTTCATGGCTTGGTTTGGTTTGTGCTCCGACATGCACTGTTAACTGTGGTACCTTATATAGACAGTTGTGTGCCTTTTCAAATCATGTCCAATCAACCAAACTGACCACAAGGATGATCAGGGGAAACAGAATGCACCTGAGCTCAATTTTTAGTGTAATGGCAAAGGCTGTGAATACTTATTTTAGGGCCGAAACAACTAATCGATTACCATTTTCATAATTGATTAATCGGCCAGTAACCTAATGGGTTAAAAAAAAAAAAAAAAAATCAAAAACACACACACACACACACACACACACACACACACACACACCACTGAAATTAGCTCTTTATAGTACAAAAAGAGCAAATAATCACAACTGTTATTATATTAAATTAAATTAAATATGAAAAATCTTTGTAAGAATGTTGTTTGAAATTTTCACTTGCTTTTAAAACATTCAGTTTTAAAATGAATGTAATTTCTGAACGTAAACCACATACACGGTCTGAAAATTCCTTTGACCAAAAAGTTTTCTATTTCTAAACTTTCCTGTCACTGTGGTTGAAAACAATGTCGGTTTGACCTCACTGACGATTAGAAAATGCAAACAAATTTAAAAAATTTTTTTTTGAAGGAAGAAGTTGTATGGCCAGCATATAATATATGAGTTTTGTTTGAAAACAAACAAACAAAAAAAACCAGTAACTTTTTTTTTTCTTTAAATAAATTTGATCCGAGTCTGATGACATTTACCAGATTCACCCCCTAACAGTATATCCATTTTGTCTGTTATTCTCAGAGTGGGATTAGAGATTTTGCTCCCCAACCATATAGTTGGTAATTTATATTTACCACTTCATAAGGATATTTAAAAGAATAAATTAACTTTATTTTAAACTTTACATATTAACTAAATTATACACCAGACTTTTTTTTTTATTAACCAATTAATTGAAACAATTAGAGCCGGTTCACACTGGGGCGACTTGCGATCCGACTCCATGTCGCCTCAAGTCGTCCCAAGTCGCGCTGTAGAGAAAAACAATGGAAGTGAATGGGAGCGGTGTTAATACACACGACTCAAGGCGATCTGACTTCAGAAAAGGTTCCTGTACTACTTCAATCCGACTTGTAGGCGATTTGTACCCATTGATTTCAATGGAAGTCGCTTCCAAGTCTGATTACTGTCTTAACTGAAGCGACTTTCCAGGAAGATAACATACATTTCTCAGGCAAACCTCTCCTGCCCCCCTCCCCCCCTCTCTCCCAGAGCTGATTGTTGTTTGATTGGCCACTGGAAAGTCTCCTGTCCTGGAGACGACTTCAAGTTGTGTTGTAAATCGCCCTGTGGTTCATGCTCAAGTCGTGTCGGAGTCGCCTCTGAAAGTCGCGCTGGAAGTCGTGTCGCCCTAGTGTGAACCGACTCTTAGCCAACTAATCAATTATTTTATTTACAAAAGGATTTCAAAACAAACTTCTTTCACGTTGTCATTATGGGGTATTGTTTGTAGATTTTTGGAGGAAAATAATTAAATGTATTACATTTTGGAATAAACGTGGAAAAAGTGAAGCAGTGAATAATTTACAGATGCACTGTAGCCTGTGCAGAGCTGTAAGAGGGTCACAGTAGGCCCCAACCACTACAAGCTGCCTGCAGAAAACTACAGGAGGGGTGGAGACTACAGGAAGCTCCTACACTGAGGCAAAGTTTTTTGCTGGATTACTGCACAGACCTGGAAGAAATACACAAAGCACACCAAGATTTTAGTAATAATACACCAGGTCTCTTAATTAGACTATATTTTCCTAGAGTTTTACAGAGGAAATAAAGATGCAACAGTTTAATGTGGTTACAGTATCTATAAACACAGAGAACCAATCATTAAAAAAAGCTTAGGACGTTTCTTAGACTCTTGATCCCGCTTCCCTTATCAATAATAAAACACTCCGGAGACCTATTTTTAGCCCAGCGAAAGAAAAGTCACTGGCAGGAGGTGAGTAGGTAAATGTAACTCTGTACACATCCACCCAGACTGTTTAGTAAACATGGGCTCGAATGCCTTGTAGAGTGATGTGGCAGAGCACTAAGACGTTAACAGCAAACAGACTCCAACACAACTGAGAAAAGCAAACAAAAGAAAACCCATGTGTATATGCAAACTTGGCATAGTTCAGGATTAGGTGTCAAGTCTACACCTTACAACCATACAGGAGAAAGACGCGTTTTCTCTAACCTGTGTGACCCCGAGCCAATGCCAAGCATTTAGTCAAAATGGCATCTCTGCTTTGCCAAGAGCATTAATTAAAGACATACAATCATCAGTAATAGACTAACAGAAATGTCCACTGGCTTCCTCAAGCATTCCTAGGACAGCTACACGATGTGAGGGCCATTTGAAAATTAGAAACTTTGGCGTACACCTCTGAGATGCTTTACATCTCCCTGAAAACAAGGCTACTGTTCAGCATCACACAATTAATGGTTAGTAAAGCGGGCCATAGACAGTTTAAGGCTGGGTTCACACTTAATGCGGCAGGAGTCTGGTGCGTCCCTCTTCTCCATTTCAGGGACAAAGCAGATCCAAATTTTGGCCCAAATTCAGACCTGAAAGGGAGCCAAAGACGCACAGGACTGCTGTGCATTCTGCTCAGCAGCTGCCCCGGAGATGTGTGAACCAGCTCCATTGAGAGCCAATCACAATCTCCTGTCATGCGAATTGGATGTGGGGGGGGGGGGGTTGGGGGGAGTGTGAACTGAGCCTAAATCTCAGCCAGTTCAGCAGGAAAATCGGCCAGGATTCAAACCATGTATGGGCAGGTGGAATGTAGTTGAGCGATCAGATTTTACATGCGATTATCGCCAGCGGCTACTCTAGCTGCTTTCAGTAATTACTGTCTTCACCCAGCAGAGAGAGCTTCCCCTGCTGGGAGAACACATTGGCTCCACAGGAGGCATTCCCCCATCAGCACTGGGGGGGGGGGGGGTTTAAAAAAAAAAAAAAAAAAAAGGCCATTTTCAAAAATGTCTCCGTCTATGGCCGGTCTTACAGCTTGTGAAGCTAGGTCTCCGCACAAATATGCTGAACATTTATTAAAGAGTGCATATAACAGTTCTGCCCTAGAACACCAACTCCTAAATTATATCCCAAAGAGCAAGGATGGAGCTGCCCAGCTTCCAGGTGTCCAGAATAAAATGGAATTAACATTTTCTGATTTCCGAGAATCCACCCGGTCCATGCTCCGTGCGACCAAGCTCTTGACAGGTTAAAAAACAAGAACGTGGAACTGGTGAATTTTCTTGGTTTTGTACAATTTCAATACATTTTATTCTTAACTTCTAGAAGTTTAGCAGCTCCACCCTTATTTTTGTTGTGTTTTTAGAGCCGGTGTTCCAACGATATGGTTACTCTATCGGATAGGGTCTGGCCTCGACTGCACAGGCGCATCGGCGGCCACGGAAATCTGAGCCTGAACAGCTGTTCGTCAGCTGTAAACGGAGCATGCGCTATGACCATGGCGCTCACTCCCGATGCTCGGGGCTGGTTATACACGCTGCTCTCCGCTCACTCTATACAGCAAGTGGCAGGGGCGGATGCTTTTCATAAAGGAATCCGCCCCTTTGAGAAAAGCACTGCCCATCATAAAGCAGTGGCCATCATGCAGCCTCTTATAACCATATCCACCCCTTGCTGTATATATATATATATATATATATATAGATATATAGATATATAGATATATAGATAGAGAGAGAGAGAGAGAGAGAGAGAGAGAGAGAGAGAGAGAGAGAGAGAGAGAGAGAGAGAGAGAGAGAGAGAGAGAGAGAGAGAGAGGCGTGTATAACCAGCCCCGAGAGCGAACGCCGTGTTCATTGGTTATTGTGCATGCTCCGTTGACAGCCGGCAAGCTGGTAAGGCTCTGAGATTTCCGTAGCCTCCGACTGCGCCGGCGAGGCCAGACCCTATCCAATAGGGGAACCATCTCGACTAAACACCGGCATCCTTTGGTCGGTGGAGCGGTGATGGGAGGCTTGGAGTGAAGCGTCTGGGATGATTTGGAGTGTAAATTAAGTCCAAGGTTTCCAAAAGCATTAAAAAAAAAAAAAAAAAAAAAAAAAAACACAAACACACAAACACACACAAACACAACAAAACACACAAAAACACACACAAAAACACACAAACACACACAAACACACACACAAACACACACACAAACACACACACAAACACACACACAAACACAAACACACACACACAAACACACACACACAAACACACACACACAAACACACAATTCCAAGAGAGAATTTGTCTTGGTGATCTACCAAAAAGGGACTACAAGCTCCATTCAGTCGATAAAAGGAAGATCTACTTTTTCTTTCAAAACAGCTTTCCAATACCAATACCCTGGTCTCCATCACAACTGTTTATAGCAAGTGTTCTTCAGTACCAAAAACTAAACGAAATTCAAAAATGAAATTAGTACCCCTATTACGCACTAAATATTTTTGCAAAAAAAAAAAAAACGAATCTAAAGCGGGCCAAAAGATAAATCCATAGTTACCTTTCATTCAGTCTGTGGACTTAATTAAAAAATAAATCCAACAGATTCCTTCACCCACACTACACATCCAAGATGGACTAATCTCCCGGGGTGGCTACTGTATTCTGACAGTTGGCACCACCAGTTGTTACAACACCCGGAGAGTGCCTGCATCCGATTGAATGCAGGCACCGTTTGGCCAGCAATCTTATGCCTGGCTTGGGCAGAGCAGTGTTGACAGAGCCACCCACTAAATGAATTTTTTTAGAAGCTGGCTGAAACTTGCTCAATATATGGCCAGTTTATCACCTAAAAGGAATACTTAACCTCTTATTACTCACCCAGTAACCTAACCCTAAAACTTCTGAAGAAAATACCCTGTCACCTAGCAACTTTTTGCACCAGGCTCAGAAGAAGTGGGTTAAATGATGTTGGCCATTAGTCTGAGGACATCGAATGGCAGAATAAATACTGCTGGTGAAATCTCCGAATTGAAAATTACAGCTTGTTAAGAGATCATTTATTGAGCCTTTCACTTTTATCAAATTTTTGGCTGAAGTTTTGCTTTAAATATACTGTATAATAAAAAGAGTTTTGATATAGATGCCAAAAAAAAAAAAAAAAAGCCTATTGATCTCACAGAAATCCTGCGAGGATATCTTCATGCGTTTATTTTGACTGGTACCACAACGCACTGCATCTGCTTCATGATGAGTTACAAAACAAAGAAAAATAAAAAAAAACACACACCACACACAAATTTTCAGCTCATTAGAGTGCATTGGCAACCTATTCATCTCAACAAAATGTGTAGACTCCGCATGTAATGATATAAAAGTGGCTCAATAATCAAGCAACATCAGTTTTTATTGCACCTATTTTTTTTAAACAATGCTTGAGTAACAAGCAAGCATCACAAACTTACTCAGATAGTGAACGTAGAATTATGAAAGGAAAGCAAGAAGAGTACTTCTGATCTATGGCTGCTTAGCATAAGCAAAAATTACTGTTATAGAACTTTTACGTTTTCCACAATACATATGGATTACTTGGGACCAACTGAATTTTATTGATGCGGAATCCACTAGATCAGGGGTCTCCAACCACCAGACCACGGCCCACTACTGGCCTGTAGCGTTTTTTTGCAGCTGAGCTGCGGCAGGCGGCATGAGATTGCAAGGCAGGCGAGAGTGCCCAGTGGATCAGAGAGGCAGGTGGATGGATGAGAGAAGCAGGCTGGCGAGCAGAGACGACATCTCTCTCTGCCTGCCTAGCATCACCGACCTCCCGCCATCACTCAAGTACGACCACTGTGCTAAATTAACCAGTGAAATCAGTGCAGTTCCACATCTGGTGGAACTGGCAGTGTGGCATTCCCCATATGGCGGCAGGCAGCATGGCAAGTGGCATTCCTTATCTGGTGGCAGGCAGCGTGGCAAACTTGGGGGTCCCACTGATTCAGCATTATGGCGAGCTGAACCATTTAATTTATATTACAATGTAATAGAGGAAATAATGCGCTTTAATCGTTCTGACACCATACCAACCGTGGTGCCATGATGGATTGAAGCACCAACACCAGCTAATTGCCCCGATAAATTGCCCATGAAAAAAAATGCACTAGATGACATTATGCAAGCTACAAAAAAAAATATATAAAACAAACAAACAAAACACCAATTGTAAAAGAATAAAAGAATCCCTTGTATTTACTTGTCAAACAAATAAAAAAAAAAACACAGGGACCAAGGCCTTGTTCACACGGGCACTGTCAGTTTAGCCACGTTAAAGAAAAAAAAAAAAAAATAATATATACATATATTTAATATATATATAAAATCAGTTATAGCTAGCATACTAGCTCATTATGTATTACCTTAGAATCAAAGCCCCCCCCAAAGCCGTCCTCGTCTCCCACTCCGGCCACAGACATCTCTTCACAGATACCCGGAAGGTTACTTCAGCCAATCGTCGCTGCGATTGGCTGAAGCGGCAATGATGTCACTCCCGCGTATGCGCGCGGGAGGCGTCAAATACGGCATTGCCTTTTTTATGAATGGGGTTTTTTACGGCGCGCATGCGCTGTAGACAACGGTGTATACCTTTTGGAAAATCTCTCCTAAACCGTGTAGGTTTAGGAGATATTGCAATCACCTACAGGTAAGCCTTAATCTAGGCTTACCTGTAGGTGTAACTTCCAGGTGGGGGTTTACAACCACTTTAAAGCAATCTATACCAAGAGCCATACCCATGTGGTCAACTGTATATTTTCATGGGCTCTACTTTAGATTTAAAGTTTAGTTTCTCCCTTTTTTCCCCTGCAAAGTTCTTATGATAACCTTAATATATACCATTTCAAAAAAGTTAATTAAATACTTCGTAGGCCATGTTGCACACTGCTGTATGTATATCAAGGATGTGTCGGGTTTCCCTGTAAAAAAGTGAAGAAAAAAAATAGTTTGGGGGGGGGGGGGGGGGTCAATCCAGCTAGATCCTGGGAACACTGAATATAATTTCAGGACCATGACATCACCCATAACTAGGAAACTGGCCAAAAGCCAGGGTAAAAGGTAAGGCAGAGCACTGAGGCCTATCAGTGTTGCAGAGGAGGGAGAGGCTAGCCCAGCTTCATCCGGAGAGGTCAGCCACACAGAGCTTGAGTGGGGAGTTGCGTGGGGGGGGGGATGTTGTCCCTGCTCCAGTGCGTCAATACTGAAGAGCGGTTTTACATGTTTTTAACAAACACCTTTGGTTTTAAAATACAAAAACAGGGCACTATGTTCTCCCCCCTTTTCTTTTTTGAGTTGCTGGGAGTTTCTTTGAGTTGGTAATCCTCCATTAAAGCTAATGTCAGTTCTTTAAACAGACGCTGCCTTTTTGAACTTTTTTAAAGTCCAACATGGAAGGTGGGAGTTTGTAGGGGAGTGAACATGTTTGCATCTTTATTTCCATTAATTTGATGGTGGATGGTCACTACTGAAGATTGGTGGAATAGACCATTTGATTTTGTATTACTTTAGCACTTACTATTTGCACTGGAATTAGTAGTTGGTTTACTGTAAATATTTTTTGGGAGCATGTTTAGTTCATTTTTTTTTTTAGCACATTCGTTTCAATAGTATTGTACAGTGCCATTTTATACATAAACTACCCCCCCCCCCCCCAACTAATGCATCAGTTTGAGATTGAGGGACTAATTGTCATGTCGGAGCTGCCCATCTGATGACTGCTGGTGGGGTAATCATCAAGATGCAGAAAGAGGTGGAGGATGCACAGATTCACAGAATGAAGGAAGCAGAGAATTTTTTATTCAGGTCCAGTAAGCAGCACAGCAGTAACATCACCAAATCTCACGATACCAGTAAATCGGAGACAGCAGTACCTTAGATTCAATACAACTGCCATGCATCTATGGAGGCACAAGGCATAGCAAGTGCACTGCTATTTTTTTTTAGGGGGGGGGGGAATTCAAAACAAGCAAATCCTTCAGTACTTCTTAGTCCCAGTTAGCAACCCTGCATTTTCCCTATTAGATTAGAATTGCCAATACCTTTTTAGCAGCATAAAAGCACCTATAGGACTTTGACATGCTAAGCAAGAATTGTAAGAATCAGAAAAGTCTCCTTGTATAATGTCTGGATAATGGACATATTAGCAGGGCTGTGGAGTCGGTAGATAAATGTTCCGACTCAGACTCCTCAGTTTTATGTACTTCCGACTCCCCGACTCCGACTCCTCTGTATTAATATGCGAATGTATTTTATACATTCCTTGAGGGAAAGAAACGCAACCTACCACAGGACTACTGGCTGGGAAGCCAACAGTCTGTCTTTTGCTTAAACTGTGCAATACAGTAAACACAATGAAAACAATCAAGTGGCTGGATAGTAGCAGCAGGCATAAACATCAGGAACAGGATCTTTACCAGTTCAAAAATACAAACCACATTATTTGGTTGTTTTAGAACAAAAACAAAGCTTATCTATAATGAACCAAAAACAAAATCTGTAAAACCTAGAAATGGTTTATATTAATCTTGAAATGTAGTTATAGGCTTAGCAAATCAATTCAATGTAGAGTTCTAAGGAAGAGAATTGCCTCTGCCAGATCCTCTTTCATAGAGGCTCTTAAGTCAGACTTTATTATTTTTAGGGCTGAAAATAATCTTTCGACACTGACTTGGGTGGGTGGCATTGCAGTAACTATTTTGGCCACATCACTAATGATCTCTGGATAACCAAGGATGGCTTCTTCAACAGTAAGTTTTGATGAGCGATCATACTTTTCAACTTCTTTTAGTGCTTTATAAAACTCCTGTTGGAATTTTTTTTATTTGGACACTTACTGGTTCTCTAACATGCGTTCCCTGTAAAAGCAGAACACAACACTATGGAAAGTATAAGTATTGCAGCTCCTAATTGTGCGTTGCGTGCCATATAGTGAAGCACATGAAAAGCATGCTTCTTCACGGTCACTTAACGTGTTCGTTTTGCGGTTACGTGAGGCACTGCATGCATTGGTCTTTATTCTTACAGTAGAGAAGTCATTAATTATAACTTTTTGTGAATTGGGACATTTAAACTTGCTTTTTTTTTTTTTTTTAATTCCAATCTAAATTTAGTAGGAGTCGGAGTCGGTGCATTGTTTGCCGACTCCAACTCCAGGTACCCAAAATTTCCCCCGACTCCACAGCCCTGCATATTAGTGGTAAGAATGTAAACCAGACATTCAGTTTACCTCAAGGTACACACTGTTGCACTCTTATTGTTCTGGTCGAATTCTTTAGGGGATACACGCCACATCTAAAAATGTTTAACCAGCATACTTTTCATTCCAAACACAACTGTGAGGTTTATAGAGTAGATACCGCTCATTTCTCTAAAACAGTGCCCAACCCAGCTCCCGGTCATTTCTAAAAGCTTATTTGTTTAATACATCACAGGAGCAACATAATCTATTCAGTGATCAAGACAGAGCCTGATGTTGGGTATGATAGATCAAAAGAGGGGAAGGATCTCAGTAACTGAAGAAAATGGCCTGGAAGACGCACTCAGAGCTGTGTAAATAATCCTATTTTAGTTATGTTCTAGATAAATCTAACATTCTTCAAGCACAATCCCAACATTAAAACCACATGTTAAATTCAACTAGTGTCCAGCTGCAAAACATGATCCAACCCGTTCCTAGAGGGTTTTAGTTTCATTGGTTCATTTGTCTTGTTAACCCTAGAATAGAGCTTAAAAAAAGGAAACCTTTCATGGGACCAGTACGGAATCAGGCCAGTTGCCTAGCTGTAATGACAATCATATGATTTCTATTTAAGTCCTGGAAAAAGACTGACTTATCTTTGCCTTTCCTGATCTGTATACTTGCTCCAGATTAGTCACTTAAATAGGTTTTTCAGTCATCTTTTGAAAAATGAAGTCAGAAGTAGAGCTGCACGATTCTGGCTAAAATGAGAATCACGATTTTTTTTGCTTAGACCAAAGATCACGATTCTAGCCGAGTAACATCTTTCACATTATACAAAAAATAAATATTGGGCTAACTTTACCGTTTAGTTTTTTTTTTTTAAATGCTTTTGAAAAACTGCTGCGCAAAATACGATGCAATACTGTACCCAGAATAGAATAAAATAAATAAGTCCCTTTGGCACTTGCTCTGGTGACTATATGTAATTGTTTTAAACATCCTGAGCAGTGCAGTGTTACTATACTGGATACTGCACTACTTCTAGGGAGGTGACAGATTTTGTTCATGCAGCCACTGAGAACTACTAGTGATTGGCCACAGCTATCCCATGGTACAGGACTGTTTGTGATTGACCCCGTACCATGTACTCAGAGAGCAAATGACAAAGATCTCCGTAGTTCTCAATAGCTTTATGGATGAAAAGCCATTGTTTACTACTGGACATGTAGTACTCTGATGAGTCAGAGGAATGCACCACTGTGCGCTTCTAGGCACATCCTCCCAGAATGCTTGTCCCGCCCGGTCATATATGTATGTATAGTGGCCAGCTGGGAAGCAGTTGTAAACTCTCGTATACCCAGTTGACTAGCATTAGGTCATACAGAGATGAAACAAATCCTCCTACATAAGTTGTATCTGTGCCTGCATCCAAGAGGATATTGGCTCATTAGAATTATTGCAGATCTCTAGGAAAACCAAAAGTACCCTCTCGAAGTGGGGCTGCGCCTCTGTTCCAAGGGTTAGCAGTTTGTTCTGTCTAGAGAGACCGAGTACTTAGGTTTTACTTAATCCTCCATTCCCACAACCACCTCAGCACTGCTAGACCTCTTCTGCCCTTCACTCCAGCAGTCCAATGAAGTGCCCAGAGCCTTACACTGGACAGGAGACTGAGGGACAGTCTAATGCTGAAGCATGAGGAAGCGCTAGTGGAGTTGAGATCAGGCAAGTAAAAGCAGCTGCAAGACTGACCTTTTAGCTTTCCTGAAGTCTGGCTTTAAGGTTTTGAACATGAGTACCTATTGCACCTTACAGAATAAACAATTTGGCGAATGTTGTAGGTTTTAAGAAACACATTTATAAACCTTAAAAAGTTAATTGTTTTGGAATTAGTAATAAGTACTTTATATTAATATATCAAAATTTAGTAATATCAAAATTTTATGTCAGCAGTATAAGAAAAAGAAAAGGAGTATGCAATAAATTTCAGCTCTTCACAAAATGCTGAAAAACATGCCTTCTAATTTTTAGCTAATAGGGCAATTTGTGTTGGAACATGCATCTCTTCTTTAAACGTTCAGAATAATTACCTGTGAGCAGGTAGGCAGTAAAAATATTTGTGCAAGGCATGTTACAACAGGACTATTTTGCCTTTTAACAACCGATACATTTAACTTGTAATAACCAAACAATCTGCATCTGTTAAGTCAATGAAGTCAGAAGTTTAAATCTGAAAAGCAAAATCGGTTTATATTTTGACTTCCCTGGCTCCTTCACCCCTCCCTCATCAACATGCTAAATGATTTTTGATTACATTTTTTAAAAGGAGACGAGCGACAGAGTGCTGAACAGAATAGTGCATTCAGAGGCCCGAGAGCCACAAAAAAAGTGGCATGTGTTTGGGCACAAAGAATAATGTATATGGTACCTCCTGTTTCTGAATAATTAATCCCCTTCAAGATCTTACCTTCACTTAAAGAGTAACTCCTTTTGTTGATATCTGGGTGATCTATGTACATTGCAAGGATTTTAACAAACTTTGCAGATTCCTACCTTTTGAAATTCTGAAAAAAATAGCCGTCCCGTCTGCCTGATTCCTGATTTAGGCCATGTCTCTGCACCTCCTGTTATGCCTGATTATTGTGTTCTTTTCAGCCACTGTCTCGCTCTCATCTTCCCTCCATATTTTGCTACCACTCGTTATCGACCCGTGGCTTGTTCTTTGACTATGCTTATGCCTGATCCCAACCTGCAACTGCTCATTACTGACCTTTGGCTTGTTTACTGACTATGCTTCTCTTTGATCCCTACCTGCTTATCTGCTTCTGGACCCCTGCATGCTCACCTCCTGGTGGGACGATCCTGAGGGTCGCTACCTGGCTGGTACTAACACAGAGCAAAATTCATCTTCACCATTAGGAGCTCTGGTGAACACCATCTAGTACTTAGACAGGTGAGCCCTCGTTATCCGCCAGTGTACCTATCCTGCAGGTCGGTAGTAGTGCTGCTATAGCAACGGGTCTTGGAGCCTGACCCCTGATTTTGACACCTAATTTTGTTGTATAGAACAGCCCTAAATGTCAAAAACCCTAAATAAGCCAAATTGTTATTTTATTTCTTCCTAAGTGTCAGCTTACTGTTTACGCCAATGTATCACATGCTGTAGATACAGTAATTAATACAATGAGACCAATGTAGCACTCTCCTAGATAGCTGCTAGGATTAGTTCAATTTAGCGCTGGCTCACTGTGTTCAGCAGAGCTGTGTGTATTTTTGATAGATAAATTTAGCTTGCCTCACTGTAACGAGTATGGCTGCATTTGTTGTGTAAGGCAAATCTAGCTGTGCTCACTGTAACCAGTAGGGATGAGCCGAACAACCCCCCGTTCGGCTCGCACCAGAACCTTCGAATGGACTGAACGTTCGTGCGAACATTTAGAACCCCATTGAACTCTATGGGACTCGAACGTTCGAATTAAAAAGTGCAAATTTTAAAGCCTCATGCCGCGTACAGACACACATACAATCATTTTTCGGCATGAAAAAAAAAGTTTAAAAAAATGTCATTTAAAAATCATCGTGTGTGGGCTTCACATAATTTTTCGGCTTCTGAAAAACGACAACATTTTTTTTTCCGAACATGCTGCATTTTTATCGTCGTTTTTCGGGTTGTAAAAAATGATCGTGTGTGGGCTAAAAACGATGTTAAAAACCTGTGCATGCTCAGAAGCAAGTTATGAGATGGGAGCGCTCGTTCTGGTAAAACTACCATTCGTAATGAAGTAAGCACAGTCATCACGCTGTAACAGACAGAAAAGCGCGAATCGTCTTTTACTAAACACGAAATCAGCTAAAGCAGCCCCAAGGGTGGCGTCATCCGCATGGAACTTCCCCTTTAGAGTGCCGTCGTACGTCACCGCGCTTTGCTAGATCATTTTTTTAAAAACGACGGTGTGTGGGCAATGTCGTTTTAATGATGAAGTTGCAAAAACTTAGTTTTTTTCTACATGCCGAAAAACATCGTTTTTTTTTAATGCCGGAAAAAAATTGTGTGTACACGGCATAATATGCAAGTTACTGTCGTAAACCGGGTTTGAGAACCCGGGTCTTGCCCCAGGGAACATGTATCAATGTACTAAGCTTAAAGTACTAATGAACCATATGATAACATTCCTCTTTTTCTGTACCTTACATTAAATTCTGACTTTTTTTTTTTTTTTTTTAATGCAAAGGAGAAAAGGGGGGGGGGGGGTGGGGAGAAGGGTTCATAAATATCAACTAGGTAAAGACTAAGCCATTTGTCAATGGAATGCCTGCAGAGCAACATATGGGTGGAGGTATTACAGTTCAAATATCATCACAACCTGCCTTGAACAATGAAGTTATTTTAATTGCTCTCACACCTCAAGACATTATAAAATATCATTTCTTGAAGTCACATGTCATGCCAGACTTCTTGTTCCTTCCTCCTATAGATCACCACCCCCATCCCATCTGTTCATCCCAGCTTGCTCAAAAGGGTAGATGTAACCAAACAAAAAAAAAATTATATATTTTGTGTGAGGAGGGGGTCCTGTGTAAATTCACCTTACATATTTTTCTGTAAAAGGTGATTTTACACTTTAAATGTGATTTCCCATTGGGAGCAACTTACCCATAATGACATTTTTGTTGCAGAGGATGCTCAAAAATCAGATTTTTATCCAAGTGCCGACTTCTGGGAAAATCAGTAAGCCAATCACATAAGCAAAAAATTACATATCTGGTGGGGCATTCTGTACACAGAACACCTCCAGGTTGCCATATTGCATTTTAGAGAATTACAGCGCTACACATACATACATACATACATATTTATATTATATTGTCATGTGCATTTTCCAGCCAATTAAGATGAATGCTTCATAACTGAGTAAGATTCTTCTAAAAATAAAAAAAAGAGACCCCCTATAAGTTGACAAGTCCTTCAGTTTTGCTAAATATAGGGGAGACCCTGATGACATCACTCTTCATTTGAGGTTAGGAGTTGGAAGCAGCATTACTGTATAGAATAAGAGCAGCTTGTTTTGCAGGGTTTCATATGCATTACTGGAAGCCAGGTGGTATGGATGAAGCTGGCCATTATAGTTACCATACTGTGCGTGTCATGGTGCAGGTATAAAATTAATGGATAAATGATAGAGTAAATCCCCTATAAAAAAAGGGGGGGGGAATCCATCCCTGGAGGATACAGTATTAACAGAGAGCATTTAGTGTTTACTGACAGGATTCAGAGGTTAAGATGAATAAATTATTGACTCGAGTGTACTTCAGCCTGGGCAACATTTTATAGCTCCATAAATACCATACAACTAGAAAACTGTCTGCCTTCTGGCAGGAATGACATTACACACATTAGAATAATGATAACGTAACTAAACTACATTGGATACATGGTTTGATGGTTCCTAAGAGAACTAAAACAAGATATGCAAAATGCGGCGAGTCCCTGACAAAAATGCTTACACAAAACCTATCCCACACAAAAAATAAATAAAAAAAATTATCATTGGAATATAACAAAAAGGTAACCTTGGTACTTGTCACATAAAGCAGAGAATAATTCTGTGCTATACCCACCAATTTACATAGATGAAGCACACCGTAGAATTCACACATCCTGAGACTAGATGGGTCAACGCAGTATAAACTGAAATCAACTGAAGCTGAATTCCCAAACCACTGTCCATAGGAACAAATCTTACAAAACGTTACCCAGAACAGACGCAGGAACTTAGAGCATGGCATGTCAGACAAGCGTCTGTAAATTTTGAATGGAACCAACAAAAGTCATTGCACTTGCATAGGACAAAAGGAGCAAAGCGCTTAGATAAGCAGTCTCCTCTTCATCCACATCCAAATTGCACAACCTTCACATATCAATTAGATGCTCAATGATGCATCAGTGGTGGTACAAGGACCAAACTGCATGGACAGGGATTCTGCCGGAGCTGCAGCTTGGGAGTGTGCAGTTTACACTTTCAAAAACAGAAGCTGGATACACACTATACAACTTTTGTAATTGGATAGCCTTTAGATTTACCAAAACCATGTAGTGCGAGGGCCTGCCTGATTGTATACAATTGAAACTGTTAAGATTTGACCTCATATTATATGGTAAATCTAAAAAAAAAAAGGAAAACATTTTATATAAATAAAAAAGGGCCAGTTTACTATCCTTCAGACTTTAGAGGGGCCCGACTGTAGTCAGTGCGAATAGAAGATGTCCTGGCATCGGTGGAAGTGAACAATGCCCCATAATCTGTGGTGTCAGCAGGAGGAATAGTGGCCCATCATCCAAGGTGTTAGTGGCCAGAATTTGCCCCATTGGTAATGTCAGTGGAAGGAATAGTGTACCAAGGGTTGCATTAGGCCCCCGGGTCAGTTTGGAGACCACTGGCCAAGGTTACTAATTGCAAAAAAAAAAAAAGGGGGAGTTCACCCATCTGCCTATGCAGTGTGTCAGTGGTGTTTGAATTAGGGTTCTCCCGATACCTATACTAGTATCGGTACCGATGTCACTAATGGAGGAGAGCTACTGCCGCTACCTAGTCCCCAAAGAGAAAGCCAAGCCCTCCCTCCCCCTGCCTAGTTGATCAGCGCGGGGAACCTAACAGCTTTCATTTGAATAGCTGTGTGTTCCCCGCAGAACCTTATCATATATAGCCCCTCCCCTTGTCCGGGCACTTTGATGGACAGATCACCCATCCCAGGATTGGATGGGTGATCTGTCTATCAAAGTGCCCGGGCAAGGGGGAGTGGCTATATACAACGATGCGCGGCGGGGAACACACAGCTATGCAAATGAAAGCTGTTCCCCGCGCTGATCAACTAGGCAGGGGGAGGGAGGGCTTGGCTTTCTCTTTGGGGACAAGGCTGCATTTGGGGACACATTTAAAAAACAAGTATTGGTAATAAGTATCGGCGAGTACATGAAAAAAAAGTATCGGTACTTGTACTGAATCCCCAGACCAGCTGCAAGGAACTGCAAAACTTAAAAGCAGAAGTAAACCCATCGATTTAACAGTTTCGTAACTTTCACATGGTGTATAGAGAATAAAAAACCCACAATACATACACCCCCCCCTTTTTTTTATTTTTTATATGAGGGAATCACATTTCCTCTGTTCTCAGCTGCATAAGAGATAGGGGGAGGAGAAACAGCAGTACACTGCTCTTCCCAGTGAAGGCTGTGCAGTTAGGAGGGAGGGGACAAGTCTGATCACTGGAGGAGAGCAGCCCAAGTTCCCAGCATAGCTAGAGAACTGACCATGGTGTGCTCTCCTGCTTAGTGTGTTCAGTTCTTAACAGGAACGCAGAGGGACTAGCAGGAACAACAGGGATTTCACATAAAAGCAGCAATACAAAAGAGAACAGGATACTTTCCCATACAAGTACATGGTACAGCAGGCACATACCTCAGAATTTCATATTGCGGATAACAATTTAAAAAGCACAGCTATATGTGAATTTCCATTCCTCTTGCACAATACAAAGCATAGCACAATGCATGCGTTTTAGAGAGAATTTTGAATAGTAGTAACAAGGAGTTAAAAAGATTCACCTCAATTATCCAATCATTTACAGATGTACAAGTAAACAGGAATTTTCATGTGACTGGATAATTAAAGCAAATCTTTCAAATCCTTTATTAAAATCAGCCTCAGCCCTGGTTCACACTGGGTACGATTTGGAACGATTTGAGATGCGATTTGACATGTCAAATCGCATCTCAAATCGACGGCAATTGTCGGCAATGGCACTGTCCTAATCAGTGCGACGCTGCATCTGCGATTTCAAAAAGTAGTTCCTGTACTACTTTTTGCGATTTCGGGCCGCGATTTACATTAAATTGCGTCCGAAATCGTGGCAAAATCGCAGCCGCAAAATCGCGGTAAAATCGCACATTTTACCGCGATTTTGAATTCGCAGCAGTGTGAACCTAGGCTCATGGTGTGGCGTTAAAAGAAAAACATATATAATAATAATAATAATAATAATAATAATAATAATAATAATAATGCAGGTCTCGTGTGCTGGTCGGTGTTGACAGTCCATTAAATATGGACGCATTGCATTAAAGCGGATCTCCACTCTAAAGTAAAGTCGCGCTGATCGGCACCCTCCCCCCCCTCCGGTGTCACATTTGACACCTTTCAGGGGGAGGGGGGTGCAGATACCTGTCTACAGACAGGTATCTGCACCCACTTCCGGCCCTACGATACGGGCAAAAGACGGGTTTTTTCCTTACTTCCCGTCCGTCCCCCCGTTGTATGCTGGGAACACTCAGCTCCCAGCACACAGCGGGAGCCAATCGGCGGGCGCATGCGCCGTAGGGAACCGGGCAGTGAAGCCGGAGCGCTTCACTTCCTAGTTCCCTCACCGTGGATGGAGAGGGGAGCAGCAGGGTGACAAGCGATCGCTCGTCATCTGCTGCGGACGGCGCTGGACTCTAGGACAGGTAAGTGTCCTTATATTAAAAGTCAGCAGCTGCAGTATTTGTAGCTGCTGGCTTTTAATATATTTTTTTAGTGGCACATCCGCTTTAATGCAAGGAGAAAAAAAATTGCAGCAATCTTCAAAATGTACATTTTGAGCCCCTACTATGCTGGTGCAATTACCCTCAAAAACAGCTTGTTGCTATTAAAGTGGACCCTCTGTCACTTTTGTCATCTATTAAAATCTTTTGCCCTTGTTTTAACTTTGGATAGTAAAAAAATCTGCCAGTAAATAACTTTAACAACCCACTTCCTGTTTGGTAAAAAGCCTAGGCTTATGACATCATGCACAGATCTCTCACTCGTGAGAGTTTCCCCGAGGAGGGGAGGGGGATGAGTCATAAGAGGGCCAATGAGAGCTGGAGGTGTGCCTCTGTGTAAATCCAGGAAGTGAACAGGCACAGTTAAAATGGATGCAGCCAGACTCAGTGGAGGGAGATTTCTGCAGCATATTTGGCAAGTACAGAATCACAGTACAGTAAAACCTTGGTTTAAGAGTAACTTGGTTTGAGAGCATTTTGCAAGACAAGCAACATTTTTTCATAAATTTACACTTGTATATCAAGACATCGCTTGTATATACAAGTAGTGTCATGTCACATACATGAGTATAGAAGAGAGGCGCCGCGAAGTGTAGCAACATTGTTACATTTAATGAAGGTACAACATTTAGCAACATATTGCTACACTTAGAGGCGCCTCTCTTGTCTTTTACACTCTGTAGCTCCTGATGGATTTTGCTTCTAATCCCCTTGTGGAAGCTTCCATTTGTGCATGGACATTGTATGGTTACACAACCCGGTGACATTGCTATAATCTTTTTATATGGACTATAAACTGAAGGACCTATAAATGGTTGTGAAAAAAATCATTTGAGTTTCCATTATTTCTTATGGGGAAATTTGCTTTGATATACAAATACTTTGGATTACAAGCATGTTTCTGGAACAAATTATGCTCGCAATCCAAGGTTTTACTGTATATAAATATGCAAAGTGGTTGGAGGGAAACTTCAAAATGGCAAAGATGTTTTTATTACAAATTATGTGAGCAGACTGCAGTTCCTCTTTAAGGTACATTAGACTAATGTACTATATCTTTGTTACCCAAAAGCCTTAGTCACGGGCATCCCACTAAGACTAAAACACCCCACAAATAGTCAATTTGGGTACAATCAGCCCGCCCATACATGGTTCGAATCTCGAACCATACAAGATTCAAACTGCCTATGGCCAGTTCACAGTTTGTGCCCCTTAAGACTTTATGCCACTAAACAAGCAACAGGAAATCTTTACAGTAGACACAGACAGCACTTTAAAAGTTCACACTTTGCATTACAGGAACGCTCATTCCCGCTCAGTTTTTTTACTTGATTTGTATGCGTTTCAACCTGTGAACAATTGGGCAGCCCATTTACTTTATTGGGCTGCCCTACACCTGACAAATGCACAAACACAAAAAAAAAAGCTCCAGAACCTTTTTGCAAAACCCGTGTCTAAATGCATTTGGTGTGCCATGCATTTATTGTATGCTAGAGCTGCACGATTAAAATCGTAAAAAAAAATTGCGATTGAACCAACCCCAAAAGCAGGCAAATGTTTATCAACATTGCCCAGCGCTGTAGATCACTATAAACCTTGCATCATTTGGTTCTAGGGATCCCCAAACTACAGCCTTCCAGCTGTTTCAGAACTACACATCCCATGAAGCATTGTAAAACTGACATTTACAGACATGATTATGCATTAGGGTTGTCCCGCTGTCTCCTCTCCATTCATATTCAGAGCAGCTGAGGCTGCAGAGAAAGGGACTGGGGGGAATCTCTATCCGCGGTCTCTGTCTCAAGGGGGAGATATCAGGGGTCTATTAAGCCCCCCAACAGGACTGATGGAAAAATAAAAAAATTCCCTCATCCACACAAGCGTATGGAGGAATCCTCCACGCCGTGCCATTGCATTCTGACAGTGGGAACCCTCTGCTATCAGTACACTGATCAGCAGCTGCAGACAATTGGTTCCAGCTGCTGAACGAAAAATAGGGTTGCACCAATATCGTTTTTTTTTTACTGGCGACTACCGATACCTTTGCGGTGCGATTTGCCATAGCGACTTCAGCCTGGGTTCACACAGGAGTGGTGCAGGAAACCACATGATTCAGAAAGGAATCGCACCACATTCCTTTTTAAAATCGCATGCGATTCTTTGCAGTGCGATTTGAGCCTATTCATTTTGTATGGTCTCAAATCGCATAGGTATCTGTTCCGATTCTTGTACTCATGCAAATACTCAGTATCATTATCAGCAACAAAACTGGTATCGGTGAAACCTTTTTTTCCCAACATTCCCCTTAATCAAAAGTCATTAGTGCCCTGCTGAACCAGCCGAATTGCAACCCATCTATGGCCATCTTATAAGCCCTTGCACACAGGATCATCCAGCTGCAGTGTGTCCTTGTTGCCCAAACGCACAGGGCCCTGAACAACCGGTATTGCTCAGTACAGCATTTAGACCTGTCCAGCCACAGCCTGATGGAGGAGACTTTGACAATATGCCTACAGAGGGGCTGAACATTGCAACTGTCTCGTCTGTCCCAGGTGCCCTAAAACACCAGGAGAGACACTGCAGCTGGACAGCTCTGTGTGCAAAGGGGCCCAATGGGGACAGACAAGTAAAACTGTGTTCCAATCCCCTCTACCCAGAACTACAAAACAAGTTTCAATGCTAAAATTAAAATAAAAAAATAATTGAGAGGATTTACATCTCACACACACACACACACACACACACACGCGCTGGGATGCTGGGTAGAAAGCATTTTTATTCAAAATAGAAAAAAGATAACGTCTCAAAAAAGTTGGGACAGGGCAACAAAAAGCTGGCAAATTAAGCGGTACTAACAAGGAAAAGCGGAAAGAACATTGTGCAACTGATTAGGTAAAAAGATTTAGATTGTCTCAGAAGTAAAAATGGGCAGAGGTTCACAAAATTTATAAAAAGCTGCATATAAAATTTGTCAAACAATTTCAGACTAAATGTAAACATAAAATTGCAAGACTTTAAAAATGTATCATTACCTACAGTGCACATCAAAAGATTCTGATAATTTGGAGATCTGTGTCCAAAGGACAAGGCTGAAAGGCAAAATCGGATGCCTATGATCTTTGGTTACTCAGGTGGCACTGCATTCAAAACAGGCATGATTCTGCGATGGACATCACTGCATGGACTCAGGAATACTTCCAAAAATCCCTGCCTGTGAACAGTTTCCAGAGCCTTCCAAATATGCAAGTTAAAGCTCTATCATGCATAGAAGCAGCCATATCTGAACATGATCTGGACCAAAGCTCATTTAAAAATGGTCTGTTGCAAAGTGAAAAACTGTTCTGTGGTCAAACAAATAGAAATTTGGCATTTTTTGGGCAACCATGAACACCGATTTGGCATTTTTTGGGCAACCATGAACACTGTGCCCTGTAGACCTTCCGGCTTGTTATCAGTGTTCAAAAACCTGCATCTCTGATGAGATGGCGAGCATTATTGTGCATAGAATGGGCAGTTTGCAGATCTGTAAAGGCACCATCCATGCTGAAATATAAATCCAGACTTTAGAGCAACATCTGTTCAGGCAAGAATGGGACAACATTTCTCTCCAACAACTGGTCTCCTCAGTTCCCAGACTTTTACAGAGAGTATTAAAAGAAGAGGGGATGCAACACCATGGTAAACATGGCCCTGACGTAACTTTGACATGTGTTGCTGCTATCAGTTTCAAAATTACCCTTTTCCCCCCTAAAATAAGGCCATCAAGTACTTTAAGGTGCCACTTCAGGTTGAGGTGTAGCGCCCCATTGTCGCTCAGGAGGTGGCATGGCTTGAGGAGCGGCAATGACTGA
Organism: Rana temporaria; assembly: GCF_905171775.1. Taxonomy (NCBI): domain Eukaryota; kingdom Metazoa; phylum Chordata; class Amphibia; order Anura; family Ranidae; genus Rana; species Rana temporaria. The sequence continues at coordinate 283,070,222 of NC_053490.1, forward strand.
GGCTTTCACATGTATACATCCATACTAGGATCGGCTATGGTAAGCGGCAGTTTCAAGCCCAAAAAAAATATACTATTTTAAGATATTAACATTTGAGGTTTTCCATTGTGAATTATATAGGTTTAGTAAAACCAACGTTAGACCTACCGGTAACGGTATTTCTATGAACCTTCCAGGACGGCACCCGAGAGATGATGGCTCCTCCTGCAGGAAACACAATCACATGACAGTTTAAAAGGCCCCGCCCTTCCCCTTGCTCCTCAGTATGCAATAGAGTAATCCTGAACTGGTTCACAAGGGACGTAGTCCTTATAGGTACTTACCTTTTTTTTTTTTTTTCCCCTCCACATAGGGTGGGAAGTAGGCCTGCCGTCCTGGAAGGTTCATAGAAATACCGTTACCGGTAGGTCTAACGTTGGTTTTCTCTTACCACCTTCCAGGACGGCACCCGAGAGGATAATAGAGTAATAAACACAGGCCTACCTTCAGGGTGGGACCACAGCTTGTAGCACCTTTCGACCAAAGGCTAAGTCTTGCTGTGACAACATTTCCACACGGTAGTGCTTCAGGAATGTATGATGGCTGGACCAGGTGGCCGCACTGCGGATTTGTTCCCAGGAGGCCCCTGCTTTCTCAGCCCAGGAAGTTGCTATGGCTCTGGTAGAGTGAGCCTTGATTTTTTTGGGAGCTGTTGCTCCAGTACATACATAGGCTTTGGATATTGCTTCTCTAATCCATCTTGAGACTGAGGCTTTTGATGCCTGCAGTCCCTTCCTGGGCCCAGCGTGTAGAACTAGCAGGTGGTTAGATCTTCTAAAACTTTTAGTTCTCTCTAGATAAATGAGAAGACACCTTCTCACGTCTAACAAATGAAATTTCTTTTCTTTTTCGTTCTTTGGTTCAGAACAAAAGGACGGCAATAGTATGTCTTGCGTCCTATGAAATAGGGATGCCACCTTCGGCAGGTACAGGGGGTCTGCTCTGAGGGTGATCCTATCTGGCTGTACCCTCAGGAAGGGTTCTTTCATGGATAGCGCCTGCAAATCCCCTACCCTCCTGGCCGAAGTAATGGCTAACAAAAAAGTCAACTTTAAGGTTAGAAACTTAAGGGGAACCTCTTCCAGAGGTTCGAATGGGTGTATAGATAACGCCTCTAACACCCTAGTTAAGTCCCAAGGCGGACAATTATATTTTTGGACTGGAGAAATTCTTTCTCTAGCTAACAAGAAACGTTTTATAAGGTCCTCTTTCGCCAATCTTTTATCCAGATAGACTGAAAGAGCCGTTATTTGGACCCGAAGGGTACTAACTTTTAATCCTAAATCTACCCCATCCTGGAGGAAGTCCAGGATAACCGGGATAGAAGTTGAAGCTACCTGTCTTTCCTTACGCCAGGAACAGAAGGTCTTCCATACCTTTTGGTAAATTTTTTGAGTTACTGGTTTTCTGCTCATGAGAAGGGTATCTATGACCCTCTCTGAGCAGCCTTTGCGTTCTAGAATCTGGCGCTCACTAACCAGGCTGCTAGCTGGAAGAATTCCGGCTTTGGATGGAGTACTGGGCCCTGCCTGAGGAGATCTGCCCTGTACGGGAGCTTCAGAGGCTCCACCATTGCCATGGCTCTTAGGTTTGCGAACCAAGTTCTTTTTGGCCACCATGGTGCTATCAGAAGAATCTGGCCTGGAGACCTGCTGAGTTTCTGAAGAACTCGCGGAATGAGCGCTACCGGCGGGAAGGCATAGGCCAGCCCGAAGCGCCAGGTCTGGGATAGCGCATCCAGACCTTCCGACTGTAGTTCCCAGGAAATCGAGAAATACCTTTCTACCTTCCTGTTTAGTCTGTTGGCAAACAAGTCTATTTCCGGTTCCCCGAAATACTGGACTAGGTGTTGAAACACCTCTGGGTTCAGTTCCCATTCCTCCTCCCTCAACTTGTGACGGCTGAGGAAGTCTGCTTCTATATTGCTCGTCCCCTTTATGTATATGGCTGAGATAGAGAGTACTCTTTCTTCTGCCCAGGTTAGTATTTCCCTGGAAAGTTCTAGTAGGGGACTGGACCTGGTCCCTCCCTGGTGACCTAGGTACGCTACTACTGTAGAGTTGTCTGAGCTTACTTGGACTTCTCTGCCTCTGATGTCTTCCTGGAAGGCTATTAAGGCTTCCCCCACTGCTCTGAGTTCTTTGTAATTGGATGACCTGCGAGCTAGTGAGCTGTCCCATTGTCCCTGCGCTTTTTTCCCCTCCAGGTGGGCGCCCCACCCCCAGGAACTGGCATCCGTGGTAACCTTCGCTGGGTTCCACTGAGCCCACGGTCGCCCTCCCCTCAGGTTTTGGGGAGATGTCCACCACTCCAGGGAGGACAGAACCTGGGGGGTGAGTAGTATATCCTGATCTAAGGACTCTTTCCTTTTGTCCCATGAGGACAGGAAGAAGAAGTGTAATGCCCTTGCATGAAGCTGAGCCCAAACCACCGCTGGGATGCTTGCTGACATCAGGCCTAGAACTCTCAGAACATTTCGTCTGGAGAGTTTGGGGTTCTTGATAAGGTTCCCGACTGCTGAGGCTAGTTTTAAAACTTTTTCTTCTGGTAAGAAGAGTCTCTGCTGCCTGGTATCCACTACGTATCCCAGGAAGGTCTTGACCTGTTCTGGGTTGAGGGAGGATTTTTCTATGTTGATTATCCACCCTAGGCTCTCTAGGAGTGCCATTGCTTTGTTGGCATCCAGCGTGACTTGGGCGGCTGATTTTCCTGAAATCAGTAAGTCGTCTAAATAAGGTATAAGGGATATGCCCTGAAGGTGCAGGTATGCCACCGCTTCTGCTAGGACTTTTGTAAAAATCCTTGGGCTGGAGGTTAGCCCGAATGGTAGTGCTCTGAACTGCCAGTGGAAGGTTTCTCCTTCCACCACGACCGCAAACCTCAGATATACCTGGTGATCCACGTGGATTGGCACGTGGAGATAGGCATCTTTGAGATCTAGGGTCACCAAGAAGGCCTCCTTCATGAGGTTCTTTCTTACCGAATAAATACTTTCCATAGCAAACTTTTTGTATTCTAGAAACTTGTTCAGGTTTCTCAAGTTTACTATTAGACGGTATTTCCCGGAGGGTTTCCGTACTACGAAAATATGGGAATAAAATCCCTGGTACTGCTGAGCTTTTGGTACTGGTACTACCACTAGTTGTTTGGCTAAGTCCTGTATGCCCTCCAAGAGGGCAGACCTTTTCAGGGTATCCCTGGGAAGGTGAGTAATGGTGATCATGGTGGGGGGTGTAGCCAGAAACTCTAGGCGATAGCCTTTTTGAATTATTTGGCAGATGTAATGACTGTTCGAAATTTTTTCCCATAGGGGAAGGAATTGAGATAGTCGACCCCCCACTCTGACTACGTCGTCACTTGGACGGTTTGTCGCTGGGTTTTGGAGGAGGGAAAAGGAGGTTGTTCTTCCTGTTCCCTTTGCCAAAGTTCCAACGCCTGAAAGGTTCCTTTTTGGTTTTTTGTCTACCCTGCCCCTGGGGGCCTCGAAAAGTTTTCTTGAAACCTTCTTTTTTGGGTTTAACTGGGAATTTTTTACCTTTTTCTGATGACCTAGCCAGGACATCATCCAGGTCTTTCCCAAACAACAGGGAACCTTGAAAGGGGATGCCACAGAGTTTTCCCTTGGATGTAGCATCTCCTTCCCAGGCCTTGATCCAAACTGCCCTCCTAGTAGAGTTAATGAGGGCTGCTGTCTTGGCTGCTGCCCTTGCAGATTCCGTAGCTGCATCTGCTAGGTAAGCAATCGCCTTCCTTACTACTGTAAGTGACTCAACTACCTCCTCCGCCTCCGAATTCTGGACGAGGTGGTCGGTGAGTGTCTCTACCCAAACATCTGTATTCCTAGCTACACATGCTGCTGCTAAGGCTGGGCTTAGTGCTGCCGCATTGGCCTCCCAGGCTTTCCTAAGGAGAGACTCTGCTCGACGGTCCATCACATCCTTGATGTTACCTGTATCCTCAAAGGAGAGATCAGACAATTTAGTGACTTGTGACAAAGCCGCATCAAGTCTAGGAAGCTTAAAAAAGACTTCCTCATCTTCCTGGGAGAAGGGGAACCTTCTTTTCCAGGTTTTTTGTTTGATTATTCTCCTTTCAGGGTCTCTCCACTCCTGAAGGACTAACTCCTTGAGGGATTTGTGCAGGGGGAATACTTTAGATTGAGCGTCACTCAGGCCCCTATAAACTTTATCCTGTGCTGAGGTAGGTTTAGGGGTCTCAGGAATTTCCTCTGTGGCGTAGATAGCCTGGAGGAGACTCTCTAGATCTTCTACAGCAAAGAGGTGTTTTCTTGGACGTGTGTCCTCCTGAGACTGACTAATGGAGTCTCCATCTACCTCCCCTGAGCTGTGCCTAGACCTAGGTAGACTGGCTACCTCACTCTCTTCACCATCTGCTTCCCCCAAAGGGGGATTTTGTGAGGGTGTAAAGAAAACACTTGGGCCCTTAGAAAAGGGGGTCTCCTGAGAGGAAGTGCCTTCCTTAGGGGTAAGTTCCTCTGTTTCAGTCTGTGCCGACTGCCCGGCTGCCTCCCGAAAGGCTTTGACTGTTGCTAACATTTCTGTTTGCATGGATGAGAGAAAACTCTTCATCATGGCAGCAGCCTCCTTTCCCGCCAGTATATTAATACATTTGTAGCAGAAAGGTTTTGTGTAGGACTTGGGGAGCTTCTCTCTACAATTCCCACATTTTTTAGAGGAACTATGCCCTGTAGCGGAAGGAGACTGAGCTGAGGCCTCCTGGGGTCCGCTGGGGGTTTCTGAAAAGACATGAAATGTACATTTAAATTGTCTTTCCCCAAGACTGCTGGCTGTACTGGGGAGGGGAGGAAGTAGACGAGAAGGGACCAGATCCTGCTCCGGTCGTTCCCTAAAAGTTTGGGAACTCTCACCACTTCCCCCCTCCCTTTCCAGGGGGATTGGTACTTACCGCCCCCCGACCTGGATCTGCCAGCGGTCGTGTCGGTCTTTCCGTCCTCTTCCATGAGGAGGGTGACTCGGTCCTGGCTGTCGGTACTCCTGTACTGGTCACCGCAAGCCGACCCGTCCACCACCCACGCTGTCTCCTCGCTCCACTGGGAACTTCCGGGTTACGCCGTCCAGAACCGCCCACTTCCTGTGATGCAGTTCCTGTCTCAGAATGAGGCCTGGAGCGCGGCGTTTTTACGTCTGGAGACCCGGGAAAACGGCGATTCGAATGGTGGTGGATTCGATAGCACGCAGTGATGGCTCACCTCCCCGCAGCTCAGAGCACTGGTGCTTCCATAGGGCGACCTGTGAGTTTGGACCGAAGTCTACAGGTAAGTTCAGCCCTCCCCGGCCTCCCTTAAACCTGTCTCACAGGGGTACCTTCGACCCTCCCCGGTCTCTAGGTTTCCATAAACAAAACAAACGTGTCGCTGTGTTGGAGAAACACAATCAATACTGAGGAGCAAGGGGAAGGGCGGGGCCTTTTAAACTGTCATGTGATTGTGTTTCCTGCAGGAGGAGCCATCATCTCTCGGGTGCCGTCCTGGAAGGTGGTAAGAGAAATTCTCATTACATGCTGTTTATGTTACAGTGTTCCAACTTTTTTTTTTAGTTAGGGGGGTTGTGCACGTATTCTCACATAAATTCAGACACTACTTTAAAAAAAAAAAAAATATATATATATATATATATATATATATATACACACACACACTATAACTTAAAGAATTTAAAGTAACAGATCTATATAAACGAAGTACTTAAGAAAGTGGTCATCTCAGCTGACTAGGACCTTAAAACCAGTGCTTTCACAAAGTCATGGAATGTCTCCGACCACAAACTCCCTTAATTATTATTTTTAAACATGACATAATGGTACCACCTACAAGTAAGCAATTTTACTTTTCACTAAATGTACAGAAGAAAACATACTGAGAATTCCTGCGTTTCTCACAAACAGCTACATTAAATTAACGTCTGGGATACATTTTTCTTGTGACACCTAAAACATAATTCTTAAATGACAAGCTTTCAACGTCATAATTGAGACATTCCTCTGAGTCAACTGAAGAAAAAACACACAGTACCTACCCGCAGGGGAATTTCACTGTCATATAAACCGCAAGAATCTTATGGTTTTTCTAATTACGTGTTTCTCCTCAGAACTAACATTGGACAATGTAAGGTGAATTTTATTTCATTTGGTAGATCATATTCTCATCTACCACATTGCTTTCTAAAAAATATGTTGAATATTTCAGTGGTTTAGCTGGCAATGCCACTTTAGAAAAGTATATACAGTACATTTGGACTTAAAATGGTGGAACCAATACTGGTGATGACAATATATAAAATGGGTACAGTAAAAGGACTTCTTTACTAAAGCGAGGAGAACCTGAAGTTTATATTACTATCCAGTCAGTCATCGGCAAATTACAGCTGAGTGTACAAAACATTAGAAATGCCTTTTTCACTTGAGATGAAAACCAGGTGAACCCAGGTGAAAGCTATTATCTGTAACCAATTTCAACATTAAATACATTTAAATTGGAGCAGAAGAATGGGAGGAGACAGGACAATGACTCAGCGCAGCATAACAATAGGTTGTAGTCATGCTACAGATAAGGAAATCCATATTAGCTGTACTTTTGAAACACAGGCCCTTGAATTAATATAGGCTGGGATCACATCATTTGTTCTCCGCATTCAATTCGCAATAGCAGGAGAGATTTTGACCGGCTGCAGCTCCAGTGCGAATTTGCACAGGAACCCTGTGTGTCCTTTGGTCTGTTTCATGTCAGAATTCAGACCTGAAACTGAACCAGGATGCACCAGACCCCTGCTGGGAGCCGCATGGGGAAATTGGGTGAAATTGGGTGAAATTGGGTGAACCCAGCCTAAGACTGGAGCAGATAGATTAATACAAGACACGGTTGCAAAATCTAAAAGTAATGCGAGACACGCATTGAAAATTCAGGGATGCTGGTGCCTTTTTTGATTCTGTCACACATCCATATCACCATCAATTAGGTGCAACACATTTAACAAGCAATTAAACACCAAAAAAGTGCAACAGCGGCTTTATGGAATTGAATAATGGGGGGAACTAATGCGCAAAACTAAACAAGAGCAATGAAAACTAAAATATAACTAAGCAGCAGCCACAACTAAATGGCTTTATGGAATCCCCCCCTCCCAGTGTATGTGTATAGAATGGTTCACCAAAAAAAAAAGTGATCAGATAACCCAATGCATAGATTATAGAAGTGGACACTTTAGGTACCTGTAGGCTCCCCTCATGAATAAATGCTACTCTATGCACTTGGACAGCGTCTGAATCAGCCACACACAAACACACGCCGTATCCTGGCCCTCAATTCTAACCTCTGCTATAGCCCTCTTTTTACAAACCCAGGAGCTTCCTTAATTGGCTGCCGAGGCCCTCCAGAAAAACATTGAAACATACATTTTATTTGTATTGTTTACAAGGACAGAAATGACACACTGTCACCAATATGAAGGGGGACTCCTTCATATACAGTTCAGACTAAAGTTCTCCTGTTCGTTAGTTGGGCTGAAAACAGAAAGTAATTTCACTTGGAGGCGATTAAGTTCGCATGTGTAGCGCTATACAAGTTATTCACTCACTCACTGCACCAGATGCGGTCTTATATTAACCAGACATTTTTCTAGTGCAATTATTCTCAGCCAGGGGTCCATGGAAAAATAGGGTACTTTCAGCTGTAGCCAATCAACCTCCCATCTGGTACTGCCTGCATAATTCCAAAGCCAATGGGGGGGGGGGGTGTTTGTATGTCATAGGCTATTTTAGTGCAAATTTAAAATGCCCCAACACACACACACACAAAACTCATAATTTCCTCTGCTTTTAGGAGCATCGCTTATGAGCATCCATGGTGCAGCCAAGCTATGCTGAACTTGCACTGGCCCACCTGCAATCAATACTGTATTGACAGTGTAAGTTTACAAAGATAATTAGTTTGATGCAGGGTTTTTGGTCTACATTTCATACCTAAATAATGCGATTTACTCAGAATACTGCCTTGTTCTTTGGTGAACATAAAACAAACTTTCCTTTTTTCCAAAGCCCCAGAGAAGATTCTATAAAAGGCTTTGCGATTCATATTCCATAACACGTTTATTATTTATAGAAAGGACTTTGGACAGGTAAGACTGCACAGCAAGATAAGGACTTTCAACTGTACTATAGCAACGTGTGTGTGTGTGTGTGTGTTAGCCAGCCATTCAGCTATAAATTTAGCTTGTGCCTAAACTTATCAAGTTGCCCAAAGTACGGTTACCGTCCAATAGCCCAAAGCCATGGATGCTGGCAGTGAGTACTTTTTGTCGTTAGGTGGCAAAGATACATCTACAGAGCGTTGAGTGCATTACTAAGGAATTATGGCATATGCACACAGATGGCCGACAAGGCACTTGTTCTCAAGCAGTAGGTGAGGCAAATCTTGAAGTGTTACATGGTTGTCAGGTACTCATAGCCACTAATTCTCAAAGCAACTGTCCCCACTCCAAATAAAGAGAATGAATAGCTAGAGGTTTCTCATTTTCCATTTCCTTAGCTCCCATTTCTGAGCTTTTTACCAGCATCTGGGATGTCTAGCAACCTCGTTTGGACCGCTTACCAAACACCAGAAAAGCGCTATACATGCATGATAAGCAACTAAATGCATCATCAGCGAGTACCTAGCCATAGGATACAAAGCAACATAAAGCTCCAAGCAACTGGTATAAGATAAACATACTTTCCATTGTTGGCCGCCTTCTGGAAATGCTGGTTGTAAATATCATGGACCCAGCACAGCCATCATCTTTATACTTGTACAAGGTTAGTTCTGAAGCCAAAGCATTAGACACAACAAGAAATATCAGGAGAGGTCAGCAATGGCTGCCATATTTCTTTCATAACAAGTTAACGTAAGGCTCTATTCACACTTGTGCGACTTGTCACATACAACTGTAGACAAAGTTGCATGACAAGTCGTTCGAAGTTTTCGAATGATACCCATTCATATATGAATGTAGCCTTAAAGTGGATATAAACACTCCATATGCCCAGTGAAGTGAACAGCCTCATGATTCAAATCTCCCTACATAGGTTTTACATCCATATCTGCTGTCTTCACATTTATATACCGTTTAGAAAGATCAAATCGTGTTAGGAAATGTTCTCTTCCTGTGTGATGTCTGGGCATACAGCCAACATTGCCGATTGGAGGAAAGGTAAACACACCCCTCTCGTCATAGGTAGAGACTCAGGAGGTGTTTTGTAACAGGGCCAGCTGCCTGCTAATCTATTTATAGCAACCTCCCTGGACAGAAATGTCAGGCTTCTTTTATCTGATGTGTCCGAGAATTTGTCAGGAGTTATCAGGCTGATAACAGAGGAACAGTTCAGGAGAGAGCTACAGGACTAGCTCTTTGAAGAGAGATAACAAAATGCTAGCGATTTTTGCTGAAGAGATTAAAAAAAAAAAAAAAAAAACACCCACATATTATAGGGTACACAGTACTACTGAATTGTATACTTTACACTAAAGGATCACATTTTGTAAATCTAATTGTTTTCCACCCTTAGCGTTTACAGTCAATATATAGGGCAAATCACGCTTTAAGTCTGATGAATAATAAACCAGCAATTATGTTTGTGCTCTTAAAAACTAACCTTTCCTGTCATTGTGAGAACCTGTTTAACAAGAATATACAACTGCATGCACGTTCTTAATGTGAACATTCATATACAGTACTAAATTAAAATGCTTAACAACAACGCTCTTTCCCAACCCACAATGGAGCAACTGCTAAAAAACAAACACACAACATATATAATATCAAGGCAACAACAACAACTACGTAGTAAGAGGACCTACTTAAACTATTAATAAAATTTACATGCAATTAGGTAGTTCCTTGCACTGCATAGCTGGAAGATCTATATGTGGTTGTACAGCGAAATTGTATAATGTGCGTCATGAGTAGCAGATTTCATAGACAGTTGTGAATCCTCCCATCTTTGAATGGACTGGCAAGCACAGATGTTGACCACATGTCGACCAGCATGCCTTTCTTATGCATCATTTTGTACATCACATGCATACCCAGAAGATTTTTTTTTTATGTTTCCTTTGGAAAGCTGTTTGACAGACCCAAAGCCACAGGGACCCACATACCCCACCCCACAATGTCAGTACAAGCAATACTGGCATAATGTACAAATGTATGGCTTATTGGAAGTTCTTGCAAATTAAACTTTACTCAGTGGGGCCGATTTACTAAAAGTGGAGAGTGCAAAATTTGGTGCAGTTCTGCATAGAAACCAACCAGCTTCCAGGTTTTAGCCCTGGTTCACATTGATGCTACTTTTGAAATCGCGCGATTTCAAAGTAGTGAGGTCAGCGCGATTTCAGGGGCTACTTGATAGATATCTGTATGGCTTCATGCACAGATGTCTATTGAAGTCGCACCTGAAATTGGCAAAAGTAGTGAAGGAACTACTTTTCGCAAACCGGTGTCGCACTGATGGGAATAGTGCCATTGACTCCAATAGGTTGCGACTTGTCATGCGATTTGATCTCAAATCGCTCCAATGTGAACCTAGGCTTATTGTCAAAGTTTAATTGATAAAGCTGAAATTAGAAGCCAGCAAGGAAGGGATGAAATCCACCAGGTTTTTTTTTTTATTGGTGCCGTGTCCACTTTGGGGAGATTTTTCCCTTATTTCCTGTCTCAATGTCAAGAAATCACAAGGACATTAACCACTTAAGGACCCCTTCACGCTGATATACGTGGGGTCGCGTGCGCATGACCTGGTCCGAAGCTCCGTGGGCGCGGGACTCGCGAACCCGATTGCTGCTGGAGTCCCGCGATCAGTCCCCGGAGCTGAAGAACGGGGAGAGCTGTGTGTAAACACAGCTTCCCTGTTATTCATTGTGCGCCGTCATAGATTGTGTTTCCCTATAAAAGGGAACACACGATCGATGACGTCACACCTACAGCCACACCCCCCTACAGTTAGAAACACAAATGAGGTCACACATAACCCCTTCAGCGCCCCCTTGTGGTTAACTCCCAAACTGCAATTGTCATTTTCACAGTAAACAATGCATTTTTAATGCATTTTTTTCTGTGAAAATGACAATGGTCTCAAAAATGTGTCAAAATTGTCCGCCATAATGTCGCAGTCACAAAAAAAAAAAAAAAGAAGGAGGAGGATATAAGTGGATCATTGTAATCCCACATTTTCAAAGATATGATACAAAAAAAACAGTAATCTAAAATCTTCATAAGAGCAGCACTACTCCACGATAGTTGCTTGAAGACGATACAGGCCAACATATTTTCATATGTTGGTGAATAGGTAGTGCAAGTGGTACTAGCTCCTAGTCACTTGCACCCAAAGCTGCCTGCTAGGCATCGCTGCATTTACCCCATGGAAAAGGAGCTAAAGTTTAGGTTTCATTCATACTAAGTTGACGTTGTGATGCCAAGGTGCTCTTAAAAAGACCGATTATCCCAAATGATTTTGATGTCCAATACCAACTCTGCCAATAGAAAATGCAATGGCATTTTTGGGGTAACTGATCAGAAAATAATCTAAGCAGCGAACAGCCTGGACTGTAGATGCTAAACTCTAGATCATATTAAAACAGTATCTGAAAGCATATCATTATTGAATAAACACTTCTGCTTCCTTGGCGTGATCCAAACGTTAAGCTTGGGCTCAATGCAGCCAACATTTGTAGCTTTCATCAAATACATGCATGGCTGAATTCAGCACTCAATGGTTTGTGTGAATAAAACAACTTTACTATAGACCAGGTATTAAAGGCAACCTTGACATTCCAGCTGTTGTGGAACTTCAAGTCCCATTGCAGGACTAAGCCACAGAGGCATGGCTCCCATGATGGGACTCAGTTTCAAGTTGCCAACCCCTGCACTAGACAAAAGCAAAGGTAGAAAGATTAAATGTGAATTTCATTGGGTGCGCCACTTTAAAAGCCTCAATACCGGTACTTTGAATTCCTGAAGAAGCAATAGAAAGGTGTAAAAAAACAAAAAAAACAAAAAAAGTATACACATCTCATTATTGCTAAAAACTTGTTCCGAGTTAGTTTTGCTTGCAATAGTAAAAAGCATGATTCACGTATGTTTCCGCATGTGACACATAGGGCAGCCCATTCACTTACCCTATGCTCGTTTGCTGTGCCAAAGAAGTTCAGGGACCAAAAATTTGCCTTAAACTAGGTGCGATTTTACAATCTTTGGGTGCCAATCCTGAATGGCACCTTAACGCACATCTTCCTCCCAATTGCTCAAATGTGAATGGGTCCTAAATGTTGCCTGTTACATTTTAGGCACAGTAGCCATCTGGCTGTTGTCATTTGTCCAGGTTTGGAAGGAAGCGTCACAATAGAACATTATTACAAATCAACATGCAACTGAGCCAATTAGGAAAACCTGACAAACAGGAAAGTGAAGGTGATGGCTCATTAGGCGGATATACAAACCTGGCTGTTAGGCAGCTGGTTATGGACATCCGTATACTACTCTACAACATTAGACCAAGGCATAATGTAGCCATCAAGAAAAAAAAAAAAGTTAACATGACTCTTTCCTTCACCAAAACAGGACAAAAGAAAAAAAAGGTCACTTAAGTCACCTCTTCCCAGCAAAATGTACCTTTCTTTTCGTGACATCACTGTCCCTCTACATCCCACTGAAACAAGAGAGTGCCTTATATCCAAAGAAAGAAATCAAGGCATTCTGTGAATGGTGGCAGTGCGAGTAAGCGCCCCCTGAGGTTGCTATGCAAAAGGGAGGCCGCTAGGCCCAGGACCCAGAACTTTCCAGATATCACCGTCATAGCAGCAACTACTACAGTGATTTCCAGATTCGCCAGTGGAGAGCTGGTCCATCAAGCATGGCATATGTACACTTGAATTGTGCCAAGCTGGACTGATGTAATAATGCAGTAATCAATACTGAAGTTCAGCTTTAGGCTGACCAGAACAACCAATCACACCACTTTTTAAGGTGCAGGAAAGAATAGGAACTTGGTTGCAATTTAGAAACAGACACCACTTTTCCGTGTGTGTGTGTGTGTGTGTGTGTCCCCGTCCATCTCCCTGTTGTAGGATTTGACCTCACTTCCTGTCCAGTAAAACCATTCTCAGCAGGACAGGAAGGGAGGGTGTAAATCTCTCTAATAAAGCCAAAGATGGCTGTGAAAACCCATCAGGAGTTCTTCTTACTCCTTCCTTACACTAATCAAAACTAGAGCATCACAGAAGATCTGGCAGTCAAAACTCTACTTCTGTGTATAATCCTGGCCACATATTTCATGGCAGAGATAAAAAATGTCATGCCCCCTATATACATGACATGTCAAGGAGTACCTGCACAGTTTTGAACACAATTTTGGACCCACAATGAGATACCCAATGTGTGATGGATAAAGAGATATACATTTCATAATCAAGCAAGTAAACCTAGCATGTCTGCACCACTACACCAAGTGCTTCCATTTATTTCAACGCTAGAAACTGGCGCAGTCCTTATTCAACATTTTTAAAATCACAAGAGGGGCAAAAAAAATGTTGGTGCAGCCTCTTGTTTACATCCCATAAAATAATTGAGGTATAAGGGAACCTCCACTAAAATGACAGCATCAGAGGTCAGTTGGAAGAATGGGCAGCAATGGGGAGACACCTGGCATGGGAAAGCAGCATGCTGCAATGGGGAGACACCTGGCATGGGAAAGCAGCATGCTGCAATGGGGAGACACCTGGCATGGGAAAGCAGCATGCTGCAATGGGGAAGACACCTGGCGTGGGAAGGTGACACACACACACACACACACACACACACACACACATACATTATATATATATATATATATATATAAAAAAAAAAAAAAAAAAAAAAAAAGAAGGGGCACTGTGTTGGGGGGTGCTATTTTTTGACACCTACAATGACTACACAAGTCATAATACAAACACAAGACTTAAAAAATAACCATTTTGCCCAGTCCCCAATTTTTTATTCAATACCCTAGAGCAGGGGGGGCCAGTTTACTGTCCTTCAAGACTTTAAGGGGTCCGAAACTGTAGCCATTGTAAGAGGATAATGTCCTGGCGCCAATGGGAGTAAAGAATGCCCCATCACTGGTGATAGTGGGAGGAATATTGCCCCATTGTTGGTATTAGGGGGAAGAAATAGTGTGTCATCATCGGAAGGAATAGGGCCCTGCAGTTGTATCAGTGGAAGGAATAGTGCCCCATTCTTTGGGTCAGTGGTAGGAATAGTAATGACCCATTGTTGGCATCAGTGATGGCAATCATGCCCCATTGTTAGTGTAGAAGAAATACGGTCTCATATCTGCAAAAGGAATAGTGTCCCCAGGGCCTGATAAAGGCAAGCAAAGGGACAAATCCAGCCCCCGAGCCGCAGTTTGGAGACCTCTGCCCTAGAGGAACCCTATTTGACAATGTCGGACTTAGCGGGTAGAGCCTAGAATAATCACAGGATACATACAATCATTTGCATTATTATTGTGGTGTGCACTCCAAACTAAATGGCGTCAATTATTGCTACCATACGTTAACTGCCGAGAAATCAAAACCCCTAACAGACCTGTTAATACATCCAGAAATCAGACTAAAAACTTAGAAGATTTCAGCTACAATTCCACATTCAGACAAAAACAGTAGGATTGAATGAGTACATTCCTTGAGCGAAGACGCTGCTCCTCTGCGGCTAGCCATTAGATGAAAGTAGTAATTGGAATTTTGCTGAACTGCACAGCAAGCTTAAGCCTGCAGACGACCTTGATGCAGTTTTGCTGATTTTATTGCAGCATTTTTTTACCTCCTAAATTAATCAGCTCATCTGGTTCCGCACAGTAGCCCCGCGCCAATATTTAGGCTAAGCTCGTATTGCAAGCGGAAAAAAAAAAAAAAAAGGCTTTGGGAAAAAAGCATGAGAAATCCATCTGAATGTAATTGAAACAAGGCAACGTGCGAACTCTTTTTTGGGCCTTGTGTGGATTACCCCAGAATAAATTTGGTGTTCCTCTTCCTTCTATTTTTTTTCTCCCCCCCCCTCTTTTTAAAGTTTTTCCTTTAGGTTTCCTTTAAGCCCCGCAGGCATTAAACAGTGAAATGTGTTGCAGATTGATGACTCAAGCAGAGAGTACAAATCCTAACAGGAACAGGACTGCGGCAAACGTAACCTAACAAGCGAAAAAAGGACCAGCTCCCTCTTCGATAAACCCCATTACGCTTTCTATACCGCAACAACACTGGCACCAAGTAACCTCACTGTAAAAATAAACTATTAATAATAATAAAAAAATAATAATAATTCTTTGCAATAAGGAAGTCATTTTATAATCCCACATAGAACGTCGTGTCTGCAGTCGTGCCAAAATCAGCATAAGGAATTCATAATCGTCTTTTAATGTCAGCCAGGCCTATTGGAGCAGCGTTTAACCCCTCGTAGGCTTCGCAGAGGTGACTTGTTATTTGGGGGGGGGGGGGGTTTCAGAGTTAATTTAAAAAGGGTGGCCTGCTTTAAAAAAAATCCAGAATGAAATGCCTTAAATTCCTCCATGTACAATGAGGTCTTCCTGCCATAGAAGTTGATAGAGGCAGCTGTTAGAAGCCACCTGATCTCCTCACTGCAGAGGAGGTTACTGCAGTCCTTAGACCCAGCACATTCCTCCACATCCAGCACTGTTCATATATCCCTCAGGGAGACACAAGCAAGGCTCAATGGAGCCCAAAGTGCTCTAACTACAAGCCAATGGGTCCTGCTATAGACTGTACACCAGCACAGGATGCCTGAGCACTCCCCAGGGGGTCACCACCTCAAAGTCTCCTCAGAGGACATGACAAAGTAATGCGAGCCCCACCGATAACTTGTACCGAGCACCCCGGAGTTGTACTTACCTGGTGTATAATGGCACAGGAAAGGAAGAAAGTCCCTGGAGTAGGTGGCGGCGGCTCGGTTTCCTGAGCAGCTCTTCCCCCCTTCTCTTCCCTGCAGTGCAGGGCTCAGACATCACATTCCAGGCAGGGGATAGTAACAATGCAAGGTGGGCTTCCCTTCCCTAGAACCAGCCTCCACACTGCTGCCGTCACGGCTCAACCATATAAGGAGAAGCTGGGCCGTGCAGTAATAGGCGGGGCCCCGGAGAGCCCAGGGGAAGGGACAGACCGGGGAGACGCGCTCACACACAGCCAGCCGGTGAGGGAGGGAGGGAGAGGCAGCGGCAGCATTGTTTGCTGGAGGCCAGGGGACACGTACAACGACCAGGCAACTTCGCAACTCTGTGTCACTTACATACACAAAACTATTCAAGTGTATGGCAAAACCAGGCACTCTTGCAAAACATGAACAAATGCCTCCACATTGATAGAAAACCGTGGTATTAGGCAGTTGTGTCACCTGGGGCGGCAAAACATGGTATCAACCCCATACTGAGCAGGCTAGTGCGTTGATGCGGCTCCCCCCCCCCCCTTTAGCCTGCCACAATGGATGGAGCTGGGTAGGGATTGGGGGGATGGATGGAGCTGGAATGGGAACAGGGGGATGGATGAAGCTGGGATGGATAGAGACAGGATGAGATTGGGGAATGGATGGGATCAGGGGAATGGGTGGGATCAGGGGGATAGATAGAGCCAGGATGTGATCTGGGTGGTGGATGGAGCCAAGATGGGATCAGGGGGAATGGATAGAGCCAGGATGGGATCAGGTGATGGATAGAGCCAGGATGGGATCAGGGTGGTGGATGGAGCCAGGATGGGATCAGGGGAATGGATGAGCCGGGATGGGATTGGGGGATGGATGGAGCCGGGGTGGGATCAGGGGAGTCGATGGAGCTGGGGGGGGGGGATGAAGCCGGGATGGGATCAGGGGGTGGATAGAGCCGGAATGGGATTGGGGGGAGGTGGATGGGGTGGGGGTGGATGGGATCAGGAGGGTGAATGGAGCCGGGATATGATCAGGGGGGTGAATGGAGCCGGGATGGGTTCAGGGGGTGAATGGAGCTGGGATAGGATCAGGGGGGTGGATGAAGCTGAAATGGGATCGGGGGGTGGATGGAGCCAGGATGGGATTGGGGGTGGTGGATGGAGCCAGGATGGGATTGGGGGGTGCATGGAGCCAGGATGGGATTGGGGGGTGGATGGAGCCAGGATGGGATTGGGGTGGTGGATGGAGCCAGGATGGGATTGGGGGGTGCATGGAGCCAGGATGAGATTGGGGGGTGCATGGAGCCAGGATGAGATTGGGGGGTGCATGGAGCCAGGATGGGATTGGGGGTGGTGGATGGAGCCAGGATGGGATTGGGGGTAGATGGAGCAAGGATAGGATTGGGGGTGGTGGATGGAGCCAGGATGGGATTGGGGTTGGTGGATGGAGCCAGGATGGGATTGGGGGTGGTGGATGGAGCCAGGATGGGATTAGGGGTGGTGGATGGAGCCAGGGTGGGATTAGGGGTGGTGGATGGAGCCAGGATGGGATTGGGGGTGCATGGAGCCAGGATGGGATTGGGGGTGGTGGATGGAGCCAGGATGGGATTGGGGGTGGTGGATGGAGCCAGGATGGGATTGGGGGGTAGATGGAGCAAGGATAGGATTGGGGGTGGTGGATGTAGCCAGGATGGGATTGGGGTTGGTGGATGGAGCCAGGATGGAATCAGGAGGGTGCATGGAGCCAGGATGGGATTGGGGGTGGTGGATGGAGCCAGGATGGGATTAGGGGTGGTGGATGGAGCCAGGATGGGATTAGGGGTGGTGGATGGAGCCAGGATGGGATTGGGGGGTGGATGGAGCCAGGATAGGATTGGGGGGTGGTGGATGGAGCCAGGATGGGATTGGGGGGTGAATGGAGCCAGGATAGGATTGGGGGTGGTGGATGAAGCCAGGATGGGATCAGGAGGGTGGATGGAGCCAGGATAGGATTGGGGGTGGTGGATGGAGCCAGGATGGGATTGGGGGGTGGATGGAGCCAGGATAGGATTGGGGGTGGTGGATGGAGCCAGGATGGGATCAGGAGGGTGGATGGAGCCAGGATAGAATTGGGGTGGTGGATGGAGCCAGGATGGGATTGGGGGTGTTGGATGGAGCCAGGATGGGATTGGGGGTGGTGGATGGAGCCAGGATGGGATTGGGGGTGGATGGAGCCAGGATAGGATTGGGGGTGGTGGATGGAGCCAGGATAGGATTGGGGGTGGTGGATGGAGCCAGGGTGGGATTGGGGGTGGTGGATGGAGCCAGGGTGGGATTGGGGGTGGTGGATGGAGCCAGGATAGGATTGGGGGTGGTGGATGGAGCCAGGCTGGGATCAGGAGGGTGGATGGAGCTGGGATGGGATCGGGAGGTGGATAGAGCCAGGATGGGATCTTTGATTTGGGGGGGTTAGAGGATATGTGCTAGGGTGTGCTTTGGGATGGGAGAGGAATTGTGCTGGGGGGTCAAACTTCACTTGCCTCCTTCTACTTCTAGTACAAGTTCTCTCTAACCAAAAACAAAACACACCCTAGCACCTATCCTCTAACCCCCACCTAAAATCACTCCTGGCAGCATAGTTGTTACCTCCCAATCAGCCGGCGGGGACAGAGATGTAATTGTGGCCGCTGCGTGTGGGGGTGTGATGGATGGGCACCCTGTCTCTCTGCCTCACTACCTTCTCCCCCCACTCTCTCTGCCCGCACATTGCATGGAGCAGAGGAGATCCCGGGAAGGAGGGAGGCGCAGCAATCCTCTCAATGGCGGCCAATAAAACATAACCACTTGCCTACTGGGCACTTTTACCCCCTTTTCTGCCCATGCCAATTTTCAGCTTTCAGTGCTCTCATACTATGAATGACAATTGCACTGTCATGCAACGCTATACCCATATGACATTTTTAGCATTTTTTTTTTTAGAAAGATAGAGCTTTCTTATGGTGGTATATTTAATCACCACAGTTTTTTTCTCCCTAAAAAACTGAAAAAAAAAAAAAGTTTCTTTATTAGTTTCTGTTATAAAATTTTACTGATGCCACTGATATGCAGTAGTAATAGGTGACACTGATCGGCACTAATACTAGTACTTGCGGGCACTGATAGGTGGCAAGGCTGCACTTATGAGCAGGCACTGAAAGACATCACTGCTGGGCATTGTTGGGGCTGCACTGATAATCAGGACACTAATAATTAGTACAGATCTCCCAGAATGTATTCTGCTACATTTCTTTGGTTTACAAAAGTAACTGTATACTATATTAGTTATGCTGTGCAAAAGTTATATGGTCTACAAAATATGGTACATACTGTACATAATATCTGACCTTTATCAAATCCTGATCTTCTGACCTATTTCTCAAAAGTAGACCTTCCGCAGTTGTTAGTAAGAAACATGGTGTGGCCTTTAAGATGGCCCTGCCCAGGACATGAGAAATTGCCACAAAATTACCATATTTTGCAAAGTAGACCCCAATGTATTTAATAAAGGCATGGTGAATCTTTTGAAGATCATTTTTTTTTGTCACAGGTTTTTAGAAAATGATGAAAGGAAATAAAATATTTTTTTTTTTACAGAAGTTTGTCAATTTAATAAGATATTTCTCACACATAGACATCGAAGTTCACCCCAAAACACATTCTGCTACTCCTTCCAAGTATGGGGATACCACATAGGTGAGAATTTTTAAATGTGTGGACTGATTATCAACTGGACATGGTATATTGTGTATCATAAAAATCAACCAACTTTGTATCAAAAACATTGTACTGTAATGCTTACCACTGTATGAGTGGTTAGGCACTATAACTTAGTGTAGCATTACCTATAGCTGTCCTTGAGCCTATAATCCAAGCAAGCCTAGCCTATTGGTATGTTGTAGCTGCCCCTAAGAATGCCATTTTCACTGGCCATGAAGCATAGAGGCTGAACAAAGGGTGAAACAAAAGAGTTCCCATTTTTCCAGGAGTGCAATTGTCTGCAGGTGACAGCTTTGACTGGTGACTTGCAGGTACAAAGTCGTGGGATGCTTAGATGGGTCAGTTTAGGGGGCAGGCAGAGACGTGGTCAGCAAACAGGAGGCAGCAGGCAAAGGCAATACTGCACTGGTGTGGCATCTATCAGGAACAGTATTGCTGACCTACACTGGTCTAATGACACTAGGACTGGTGTGGCTGCGATCACGAACACTGTTGCTGGCTGCACTGGTCTGGTGAAAATGGGACTGGTGTGAGAGTGATTAGGAACACTGTTTCTGGCTTACACTGGTCCAGTAAACCTGGGATTTGTGTGGCTGTGATCAGGAACATTGTTGATGGCCTACACTGGTCCGGTGACACTGGCCCTAATGTGGTGGTGATCAGAAACACTGTTGCTGGCTGCACTGGACTGATGTGGCAGCGATCAGGAACACTGTTGCTGGCTGCACTGGTCTGATGTGGCAGCGATCAGGAACACTGTTGCTGGCTGCACTGGTCTGCTGACAATGGGACTGGTGTGATAGTGATCAGGAACACTGGTGCTGCCTACACTGGTTCGGTGACACTGGCCCTGGTGTGGTAGTGATCAGGAACACTGTTGCTGCCTACACTGGTCCGGTGACACTGGCTCTGGTATGGTAGTGATCAGGAACACTGCTGCTGGCTGCACTGGTCTGCTGACAATGCGACTGGTGTGGTAGTGATCAGGAACACTGTTGCTGGCTGCACTGGTCTGATGTGGCAGCGATCTGGAACACTGTTGCTGGCTGCACTGGTCTGATGTGGCAGCGATCTGGAACACTGTTGCTGGCTGCACTGGTCTGCTGACAATGGGACTGGTGTGGTAGTGATCAGGAACACTGTTGCTGCCTACACTGGTCCGGTGACACTGGCTCTGGTATGGTAGTGATCAGGAACACTGTTGCTGGCTGCACTGGTCTGGTGTGGCAGTGATCAGGAACACTGTTGCTGGCTGCACTGGTCTGCTGACAATGGGACTGGTGTGGTAGTGATCAGGAACACTGTTGCTGCCTACACTGGTCCGGTGACACTGGCTCTGGTATGGTAGTGATCAGGAACACTGTTGCTGGCTGCACTGGTCTGGTGTGGCAGCGATCAGGAACACTGTTGCTGGCTGCACTGATTTGGCAACAGTGTTACTGGTGTGGTGGTGATTAGGGACACTGTGGCTGGCTGCACTGGTATGGTGACACTGTATTGGTGCAGTGGCGATCAGGAACACTGCAGTGGACAGCACCTGTATGGTGACATTGTACTGGTGTGGCAATGATCAGGGATACTGTGGCTGACTGCACTGGTATGATGACACTGTACTGGTGTGGTTAGTGATCAAGGACACTTGCTGGCTGCACTGGCATACAGTGTTAACAGTGTCACCATTGTGACAGAGTGTTGGGTTGGTTAGTGATTAAGGACACTGGCTGGCTGCTCTGGTGACATTGTACTGTGTAAAAGAAAAAAAGCTCCTGTGATCATTGGGGAAGCACTCTGTGGTTTCCTCTCCCAGCAGGTTGAGGAACAGTGCTGGACAAAGTAATCACATGGTACAGGGCATTTGGTACTTGGTCTTGAACACAGTGATCACAGGGCGCACCACTGCGTGCACTAGAGGGCTCACAGGACCTCAGGAGTGAGCCGTCTGACCGTTTACATATGATGGCTGGACAGCAAGTGATTAAAAAGAAAAAACGGCATTAGACCGCAGTTATTATTGACTAATTATACCTGATGTCTCCTCCTTCATGAGGCCAAGGGCTCATGAAAGCTTGGAACACTAGACTGTCTACTAAGAGACTCTACCTAATATACTGTATGTAATTCTTAGTGTGGTTTCTGCCTGCCTATGCCTAGCCTAAGAATCCACTGATGGATAAAAAAAATAATTCTGTTGCCAAATTAAATATCGCTAGTAGCAATTATTAGTCTGTAGAGAGTTGAGTTAAATTATGTGTCAAGCCAAAAGATTTGTATAGTCTTAGATAGAGTTGAGAATGACTATAACCCCTGCCTGTTTTTTGTTGCAATCTGGGGCTTTGGTAAAGAAATGTTCCCTTATTTCCTGTCCTACTGACAATGCTTTGACCAGACAATAAATAAAAGGAAAATCTGCAACAGGGAAAGAGAAAAAAAGACATGACAGGGGTCCAACTGTCCCCTTTTCTACTAAAGAAAAACATATTTAGTTCTATCTATGTTGCTATGGAGAGTTCTATTAACTTCCATGTCTTGAACAATGTTGTTAGCAGGACAGGAAGTGAAGGTAACATTTTCCATAATCTCCATGGGCACTGCTGTTGGTATCTCTTAGGCAGCGTACACACGATCAGTCAAAACCGATGAAAACGGACTGAAATCAGGTATAGAGCGTCTTATTTTTTTAAGGGGGTGAAACGCGTTAGTGAAGCATGGCCTGGGAGGAGACAGGCTAAAGCCGACTTTTCAGACGAGGATTGGGTTGACTGTTGGCATGCAGTTGTTCACTTATTATATAGGCAGTCATAGTGAGCCTTGGCGAGCTCTTACTGAATGCCGTCTCACACAAGCAATGGATCCACCAGATTTCTATATGTTGGCGCTTGGAGCGGTACTCTACAGGTTTCTTTGAGGTCACACTAATTTATGTGTTTGTTATTGCCATGTGCTTGCCAGTTACCGCTCAAGCGCAGTATTAAGGCTTTGACTTCATCTGAAGACAAGTTCTATGTAGACCATGGGTGCTCAAACTGTTGCCTTCCAGCTGTTGTGGAACTACAAATCCCATCATGTCTCAGCCTTTAGGAGTCAGGTTGAGCACCCATGATCTATTCTAGACCACAGATGCAAAGATTGCACCTCCAAGGCTGTGTTTCCACATGGTAATGCTGTCATTAACACACTACCTATCCCTGTGTACTTGGGGAAAAAAAAAATCACAGCTCAAACTGTGTACAGTATAAGCTGGTCTCAGCCTTGTACCACTCCACATGCCATGTCCTCTGACATGTTTTGCCCCACGCACTGGGGTTAGTCATAGAGGTCAGCACCCCATTCCTGTGTACCCGTGGGAATATATATACTTATTTTTTTCACCTAGAGCAGCACTACAAGTATTAGCACCTATCCCTGTGTGTCTACTATCATTTTCCACTGTATCTATAGAGAAAGTAATGTTTGTCACCCAGGCTGGACTTCAAACATGTCTGCCTTTGTTCCTCTCCATTACTTGGTGGATTGATGGGACTAGTAGTTTACAAAGGAGAGATATTATTGTTTATACCTTCTTTTCAGCTCACAGGAAGTGACTATTTCTACCAGGATCAACAAGTAATTTCTGTACTTTCTTAGTATAAAGAAAATAAATGAATGCAGCCACTCCATCTAAGTACTGGTACGCTGCAATGTAATACATTTTTTTTGTTGGGGGGTTATGCACACTAAGCTAGGGTGACCAGACATCCCCAGTTTCAGGGGACAGTCCCCTGATTGAGGACACTGTCCCCGGTCCAAGTCTGTCCCTGGTTTTGTCCCCAGATTGGATCTAATAGGGGGCAGGGGCAATTTCAAAGACAGTCACTGCAGAATTAAAATAAAAAAAATAGAATTACACACCCCCGCTCCAGCGTGCCTACTAGCATAGGGGGGTTGTATTTTTCCCATTATCTGTGCCCCTTTCTGATGATCATGTGCTGGTCGGAGCGGAGGGAATATTTCTTCAGATTCGAGCGCATGCCCATTCAGCTTCGCTCGCATGTTCTTCTGCCTTGGCTCAAATCCTGGCCAGCCACCTGCCTATCTCCTTGCCTTCCCTGGCAGAGTGATCTTCCTCCGCTCCCCATCCAGTAGTAGCCGGGGCCCGAAGAGTAAGACTTGAGAGGTTGTGAGGCGGGCGGCGACGGGCAGAGAGTCGCTGATTGTTGCCATTACTAGTAAAGAAAAAATATGTCCCTGGATTTCATTTAAAAAATCTGGTCACCTTACTCTAAGCTCTTTGGCGCCAATGCCTCCCAGCCCTTTAGGGATTTTCAGATGCTGGGAGGCAAGGTGGGGTCTTTGATCATGTGACTTCCGTGATTGGCAAGCAGTGATTGGGAGATTTCCATTAGCTGCCATTAAGGCCCCTTTCACACTGAGGCGTATTTCAGGCATTTTAGCGCTAAAAATAGCGCATAAATAACGCCTGAAATACTCCTGCCCGAGGGCTTTCACACTGAGGCGGTGTGCTAGCGGGAGAAAAAAAAAACTCCTGCAAGCAGCATCTTTGGAGCGGTGAGTGGAGCGGTGTATACCACTCCTTCCCATTGAAAACAATGGGACACCACAGTAATACCGCCCGCAATGCGCCTCTATCACCGCTAGCAACCGAATACCGCAGCAATTCCGCTGCAAATACCGCCACTACACATACTGCCCCAGTGTGAAAGGGGCCTTACAGTGCTGGGAGTGTGCAGGGCACATGCTTTAGGCACAGCTGATTTTGCAATGTTGCGAGCAAATTTGCGGGCCGTTCAGCGCCCACCTGCCGAGAGGCCGCATATTTGTTAACGACATTAAATACTGTATATACTAGCCATATTAGTTTTAGTATTGAAAGTTTGGCCAGGACATTTCCTTGGTGAAGCAGGATGAGATTAAAATTTGCTTAAATGCAGATTGAAAAAAACTGAAAGAAAATAAGGCCGTTGCTTACAGCAGTCTGTCAAATACAAACAGTTTTTTTTTTTTTAAAGTCCTAATAATTAAAATGTAACCCTGATTTATTGCAGTTTTTTAGGCTCTGATTTTTATACCCATTGCTCATTAAAAACATTTTACCTTGTCATATTACAGGATGAAGACATGAGAAAATCTCTTTAAAAATACCGCCTGCTAAAGGGGAAAGAATGCCTATGCTAACATACATCTGCTGTTCAAATCTACATCAGTGTAAATCAGGCTCAACCACAAAAAAACGGTATAACAGCACATCTAGCAGTTTTCATTGCTGACTCTGTGAACAGCTGATGGATGTAGGCAAAGACGCCAGGGATTCTCTCAGCAGAACATGGCTACAGGCTGTCATTGCTGCAGTCCCGAAAATGAAAGTTGTCTGAACGATCTGCTGATCCTTTGTTTTAATATTTCCCGAATCACCGACCAGTGTTGCCAACCTACCAGATTGAAATTTACTGCCAAAACACCCAAAATTTACTGGCACAAGCAAGTTTTTACTGACATTTCCAAAAGTTTACAAAACTACAGTTTTAAGTGCAAATTTTGAGTGTTTAGGCTACAAACAAATACAATATGCAATTAGCAATATGATTTAAGGTAGATAATAGGGCAAAAAACATAGGGCCATATTCTTGTAGAGTTGAGGCGGGCGTAGCGTAAGCCATTTACACTACGCCGCCCCAACTTACAGGAGCAAGTGCTGTATTCCCCAAACACTACGCCGTAGTTTGGGGCGGCGTAGTGTATTTGGCCCGGCGTATCCCTGCGTAATTCCAAGGGGGCGGCTTGTATTTAAATTAAGCGCGCCCCCGTTTTTTGATTGAACTGCGCATGCGCCTGGCTAAAAATAGCCCAGTGCGCATGCTCCAGTTCTCGGCGGAAAACGTCAATGACGCCGACGTGTGCGTCATTGACGTAAAGTCGTATTCAAGAACGGGAAACGACGTACCCGACGGGAAAAGACGCCGCGGACCTGACGCCATACTTAACATGGCCTACGTGGGACTGGCGTAAGGTTACCCCTCATATAGCAGGGGTAACATTACGCTTACGCAAACGACGTAAGCGACAGTTACGCGATGCAAATTTGTTCGGGAATCGGCGTATCAGGCTCATTTGCATAAACAAATGAGACCTGAACGTAAACGCCACCTAGCGGCCGGCTGGGTAATTACATTTAAGATCCGACAGTGTAAGTGACTTACACATGTCGGATCTTCAGCGTATCTATGATTCTAGGAATCACTCGCATAGATACGCGGGTCAAAAAAGAGAGATACGACGGAGTATCCTGAGATACTCCGTCGTAACTATACTCAGAATATGGCCCATACTTCTTATTTTTTTTTATTTAGTAAGTAGCTCAGGGACAGGACTCAGGAGGGCAAGAAATTAGAATGGGCGGCACACACACATAATATTGACTCTCACAGTGACACTGACAGCAGTGTGCAGCAACACAGATGATGATGAGACCTCACTGACACAACATGTCCCCTCCTGAGTCACAGTGACAGTATCTCTCCAAGCCAAGTGGTCCCTCCAGTCTAAACAGCACCGACGGTCCCAGTCCCTACCTGCCTTGCTCCCATACCGCAAACCCGCACATGAGGCTCTGGCTGCTCTGCTTGGCTCCATTGCACCATGACATCACATGACATGCACGGGCACCGCCTCCGCCACAGCTGCCTGATCACACTGTACCAGGCACTTTGATGGTCTCAGCCGGCTGGGGACCAAGCCGAGCGCCACAGCATTATTTTTTACTGGCAACCTTTTACTTTTATTGGCATTCACTGGCAGGAGAAAATTGCCTGTTTTTTACTGGCTGTCGGTAAAAATACTGACGGTTGGCAACACTGTCACTGACCCACAAAAAGCATACAACCAGTGAAAACAGAGCTGATCGTTATATTTAGTGTGGAGTCTGGGATACTGAAGCATTTAAGTTAGTAGGATAGCAAGGCAAATATCATTTACATAAGTGGAGGTCCATAGAGACAGTCCCGATATTTTCTTTAGTTTAGATTCTATGCGTTAAGGTAAAAAATGTTTTTGTAAAAGCAGCTCCCCCTCCAGCCCACCCTTATACTTACCTGAGCCTGATCCCGATCCAGCCATGTGCACAAGAGCTGCGGCTCTCTTCTCATTTGCTAGAGGAGCAGCAGAGGAAGCCATTGGCTCCTGCTGCTGTCAATCACAGCCAATGAGGAGGGAGCAAGGGGACAGGGCTGAACCATGCTGTAGAGCTGGTATCCACGAGTGCCCCCATAAGCAAGTGGCTTACTTTGAGGGCACTCAAAGGTGGGGGGAGCCAGGAGCGCCAGTGGGGGACTTGAGAAGAGGAGGATAGGAGCTCCTCTGTTCAAAAACCACTGCACAGAGCAGGTATATACCGTATTTATTGCAGTATAACGCGCTCCCGCGTATACCGCGCACCCCTAAAGTTGCCCTCAAACCTGTGGAAAAAAAGTTTTTTTTGTACTTGTCTTGCGCGGCGTCCATCGGCGGCCTCGTCGGGTCCGGCGTCCGTCTACGGCTTCGGGTGTCCTCTTCGTCGTGTCCGGCGTCCTTCTGCGGCTTCGGGTGTCCTCTTCGTCGGTGTCCGGCGTCCTTCTGCGGCTTCGGGTGTCCTCTTCGTCAGGTCCGGCGTCCTTCTGCGGCGTCTTCGCGTCCTCCCCGCTCGTTTCCCGCGCTGAGTTTGAATACTGCGCCGACATATACAGAGCGCAGTACACTCGTGTATTGTCGGGCAGGCTCGGCAACTCTCACGCTGACGTCCTGTACGTCCAGGACGTGAGCGCGGAAGGAGCCGAGACTGCCCGACTATACCCGAGTGTACTGCGCTCGGTATATGTCGGCGCAGTATTCAAACTCGGCGCGGGGAAAGCGGGTATCGACGTATACGTGCACCCACGATTTTGCCCTGATTTTCAGGGCAAAAAAGTGAGCGGTATACGCCGATAAATACGGTATGTCATGTTTGCTTTATATATATATATATATATATATATATATATATATGTGTATTATAAAAAAAAACGTTAGAATCACACAAACAAACAGAAGGCACTACAAGGAGGAAATGCAGTGTTAGGCCTCCCTTCTCTCATTGGATTGTGACAGGCTACAGCTGATTCTCCTCATCTGTGGTATTGTCCAATGGCTGATGGCATTTAGTTGCCACAGGCAGTGGCTAATGCCAGAAGGTTCTGGAAGGCTTTTGCTAAACTCTATAAAAAGCCCTATAAAGGCAGACACCACAACTGCCAGTCAGTCAGCTTTGATCTCCTCTCACTCAACCTTGTTGTGGGCTCATTATATGGTTTGTGTCACCTTGCCTGTGATTTAATAAAATATATTTTTTTCTGTCTACAATACCATGAGCTATTCCTTCTACATATAACCTAGATAAGGAAGATCTCATGTTGCTATCCCACTGTGGCATGATTACAAAGAAAGCGTTTGTTCTACAGAGATGTCAACCTGGGGGAACAGTTTATAGAGTAACAACATGGAATGCTAGTCATAATTCAACACTTAAATACTTAAATTAAATAATTTAAATAAATAAAATACCAAATGATGTGGAAGTTAATGGCCGAGGCCTTTATTATCGGTATCAATAAAATATTTCCAACTGTAAATATATCATTAATATAATATACCGTATTTATCGGCGTATACCGCGCACTATTTTGCCCTGAAAATCAGGGCAAAATCGTGGGTGCGCGATATACGCCGATACCCGCTTTCCCGCGCCGAGTTTGAATACTGCGCCGACATATACCGAGCGCAGTACACTCGTGTATAGTCGGGCAGTCTCGGCTACACTCGCGCTCACGTCCTGTACGTCCAGGACGTCTGCGCGAGCATTGCCGACTATACGCGAGTGTACTGCGCTCGGTATATGCCGGCGCAGTATTCAAACTCGGCGCGGGATAGCGGGAAACGAGCAAGGAGGACGCCGCAGAAGGATGCCGGACCCGATGAAGAGGACACCCGAAGCCGCAGACGGACGCCGGACCCCACGAGGCCGCCGATGGATGCCGTGCAAGACACCAAACTGTAAGTACAAAAATCTTTTTTTCACAGGAATTTCGGGGCAACTTTAGGGGTGGTGCGCGCTATACGCGGGAGCGCGCTATACCCCAATAAATACGGTAATTCCAAAACAATACAATATGGCTCAGCTATTAAAGCTCAAACCACAATACCATAACACTAAAGTCCCTTTTCAAAAGAAAAGGACAAACCTCATAACTTAGCCACGACAGGGAGGGATGTTGCTTCTTCAGATGCTCCAAAACGGCTGTGACAACTGACGCATTTTCTTTCTTTTATAGGTCTGGATTCCTGCTGATTGGACCGTTAATAACACCAATCACAGTAAGTATTTTCAAAACTTTTATGTCAATTTGTAACCATATGCCAGCATTCCATGTGTGTTGTGAGGGGACATTTCATGCCCCTTCCTTCACATTTAAGACAGTTAATGCTGCACCAGTGCTTACATTGGGTCTTGTGGATAACAAGTGCAGTTCCTATTGAGAACTTGTGTCCTTAAAGCGGGGGTTCACCCTAAAACTACTTTCTAGTATTACAATGTCCTGACACATTACAATACACTTATGCCTATTTTTTTTTTTTTTTTATCCTGTACATACCTCGGTACAGCTAATTCACCCGCGGCTTCCGGGTTGCGAATCCCGCAGGAGTGGGCGTTCCTAACTTGCTGGTGATTGACGTGATGACCAAAAACGAGCTCCCCCCGTCGCGTAAGCTGCGTCACGATTGCCGAAAGGAGCCGATCAACGGTGCGCAGGCGCAGTATATCGCCGACTCGCCGTTCGGCTTCTTTCGGCAATCGTGACGCAGCTTACGCGACGGGGGGAGCTCGTTTTTGGTCATCACGTCAATCACCAGCAAGTTAGGAACGCCCACTCCAGCGGGATTCGCAACCCGGAAGCCGTGGGTGAATTAGCTGTACCGAGGTATGTACAGCATAAAAAAAAAAAAAAATAGGCATAAGTGTATTGTAATGTGTCGGGACATTGTAATACTAGAAAGAAGTTTTAGGGTGAACCCCCACTTTAACAATAGACAATAATCCACACTGTATTTTATCTGAAAGTCCATATATTGAGTAGTGACAACAAGTAACACCCACTGAATCATCAAACTTTATATATTATCAAACAGGAACATTATTGTATGATAGAGATAGAGTCCTCATAGTATATCTCAGTGAGAGAATGCTGAATGAACAAGCTTTAGTCCTTCCTGCGTCTACATTAGGAGCTTTTGTCTGTGCCCTTTGAATAGAGTTTCACTTTCCCTTATGTTTTAGTCCATGTGCTCTCCAAGAGGGCTTAGGCAGGCCATACATGGAGTGAATTTCTTTCCTGCAACCACGGGTTGCAGGAAAGAAATTAGCTCAATTCCCCCATCCACACAGACAGTGCTGATGCTGGAATCCCCCTCTTGCCGGACCATGGTCTTCTCAGGATGCGAGGGAAGCTGCCCCTGCCTCAAGAAGACAGTGATTATTGCTAGCGGCTATAGCAACACACTAGCAATAATTGCAGGTAAAACACAGCAGGATGGTTGTATCTAAGTTGATTGATCGATCAACTCAGTACATTCAATCTGCCCATACACAGTTCGAAACTCGGCCGGTTCAGCAGGATTCGAACTGTGTATGGTCTGCCTTACCCAATAATGGCTTGCAATAGGCAAGTCCCACTTAATGGCCTCATCACAAAGTGCAGAGGGGACAGCAGCCATAATTGCATACTTACCAACAGCCCTGGATTTGCCAGGGCAGTCCTACTGTTTATTCAGCTGTACCTTGAAAGTTGTCTCCTGGGATTACAGAGTGAAACTCACTGAGTCTGTCACCTTTCCCCAGCAGTCCTCCTAACTTGTTACATGACCACATGTTACATGACTCATTCATATGCAAATCCATCCCCCAGCAAAGCCTGGGTTCTGTTAGGCAATGGAGCAGATCAGAGAATAGGAAGCAGAGAAAAGGTTGGCGAGTGGCAGAGCGCTGATTTGCAGCTTACCCACACTGTGTACCCACACAGACACCTGGGCACTGGGGATTCTCTGTTGTGGGAGCCAAAGCAGGCCTAGCCATTTTAGGGTGGGACCCCCACTTGCACCAACCTTGGCTCCCATCCACTGCACTGTATACATTATGCTGTACATTATATAAACTGGGAGACAGAGTCATAACTGGTATTATTACACAGGATTTGTGCCACCTACAAAAACCTTCAACCCATCAACGGCCGCAACCAGTGTCACAGTACTCAGCAGAGGAGTCAAAGGATGTCTAAAAATGTATTGCCAAATGTGTTTGTAGTGCAATTGATGTTTATCGCTGTATTATCTGCAAGATCTGTAGACTTAAATAGACTGTATGGGCTAAAAGTTATAGCTAGTTAACCAAATCGGTAATTTTACTAACAAACAATAACTTCTCGACTGTACTTCTGTCCTTATTATTATATATATTCAGTTATAAACAGTATTTTAAAATGAAATTATACAATAAGTTTGCAAAATACCTTTTATAGAAACTACATCTATTTTAAATGAATGCCCCACCCCTACATAAAAAACATTCATTGCCTACAATGGCTTGCTGGATGCACAGTTAGGCCTCATGCACACTGGATGTTATAAAAACACCTGTAGCATTAGCTGTAGAAAGCTGTAGCTGTAGAATGAGTTTTGTAGCATTTTTACAGTAGCGTTTTTCAGCGTGTTTTTTTTTTTAAGCAAAACTATTAGCTGGATTCAGAGACGCCGCCGCAACTTTAAGGCGGCATAGCGTATCGTATTTACGCTACGCCGCCTTAAGTCAGAGAGGCAAGTACTGTATTCACAAAGTACTTGCCTCCTAACTTACAGCGGCGTAGCGTAAATAGGGCCGGCGTAAGTGCGCCTAATTCAAATGAGGGGGCGTGTTTTATGTTAATGGGGGGTGACCTGACGTGATTGACGTTTTTTACGAACGGCGCATGGGCCGTCCGTGTACATATGCCAGTGTGCATTGCGCCAAAGTACGCCGCAAGGACGTATTGGTTTCGACGTGAACGTAAATTACGTCCAGCCCTATTCACGGACGACTTATGCAAACGACATAAAATTTGCACATTTCGACGTGGGAACGACGGCCATACTTAACATTGACTAGTCCAGCTATTTGATGGAATAACTTTACGCCTGAAAACGCCTTACATAAACGGCGTATCTTTACTGCGGTGGGCGCACGTACGTTTGTAAATAGGCGTATCTAGTCATTTACATATTCTACGCCGAACTCAACGGAAGCGCCACCTAGCGGCCAGCCTAAATATTGCACCCTAAGATACGACGGCGCAGGCTGACGTATCTTAGCTAGGTTTAAGTGTATCTCAGTTTGAGAATACACTTAAACTTAGGACGGCGCAGATTCCGAGTTAGGTCGGCGTATCTACTGATACGCCAGCCTTACTCTCTCTGAATCTAGCTATCTATTCCCACAAAAGCTTATGGCTCAAAAACACTGTTAAATGCAGAATAGCCGTGTTTTTCTGCGTTTTTAAGCTTTTATCAGAGTTAGATCTTTTTTACAGCTGAAAAACTCCTCCTATTGTGAGTCTGGAATTTTTTTTTTTTTTATGTTGTAATTGAAATTGGGCAAAACAAACACACTGCGTCACAGGTCATTAGATACACTTGGTAAATAAAAGGAGGAGTAGTTATCACATCGCTACACAGATACAAATGTATCAGAACTCTGTTGCATAACATGTATCATCTGGCAACTCTGCAGGGAAGAGGACTGGTTTCTGGTAAAAGAGAGGAGTCAAGGGGAGATTTGTACTGTATATCCTAAAGGGTGTGAGGGATTTAAAAAAAAAAACAGGAAAATTCCCTGGACTTTAGAGTGAGTTGACATCACTGGGTGCTATAATGCTCAGTCCAGCTATGGAGCTATGATGATGAAGTCTGGGCATGGGGTGGTGTTACAAGGTAAAGTGAGCCCACAGGCTGTGTAGCCCTGCAGCACATGTCCCTGACCAATAAACATAAGTAATAACTGTCTGGCACGACTCAGTGCTAGGCAGTGATCAGTGGGACTGCAATGTATCTGAGGTCTGTGCATAGGCCTACTAGATAGGAGACAATTATGGTAACATAAAAACAGTAAACAGTAAACCTGTATGCTAAGATCCTATGACTGCACGCTGATGTGGCCTTTATGAGTGGTTCCCATTCTTTCTGTTCGATTTTTACATGTATTTTATATTATTTAGAATGCAACATTGGGTGCTAAAATGCTCAAAGGTGAGTGGGAAAGAAAAGGGAATTCTGCTAGGGAGCTGTCGCTATTAGAATATCCTAGACCAGTGATGGCGAACTATGGCACCCCAGATGTTTTGGAACTACATTTCCCATGATGCTCAACTACACTGCAGAATGCATGAGCATCATGGGAAATGTAGTTGCAAAACATCTGGGGTGCCAAGGTTCGCCATCACTGTCCTAGACTAATAGGAAGCCAGGAGCTGGCTCAGACCATCAGGCTCCTCCCAATAACTAAAATAGTATAGATTCATCTTTTAAATTAAATGATTCTTAGGGCACAATAAAAGATTTGGTAAAAAGACTTCACAAGATGGAATACATACCGAAAGATAAAGAGAAACTTGTAGGCAGGTGCCTACTGTATGTTAAGTTTATATGCCATTGATGCCTATGTGCATTTCAGTGAAGTGCTGTTGCTTTAATTTGGCTAGCTGATGCTGTAGAATTTGGGTTGTGTATGACCTATTTCCTCTGCAGATGTTTCATATTTGGTTTTCTGTGACATACACTATATTACCAAAAGTATATTGACGCCTGCCTTTACATGCACATGATCTTTAATGGCATCCCAGTCCTAGTCTGTAGGGTTTATTATTGAGTTGGGCCACCCTTTGCAGATATAACAGCTTCAACTCTTCTGGGAAGGCTGTCCACAAAGTTTAGGAGTGTGTCTATGGGAATGTTTGACCATTCTTCCAGAAGCGTATTTGTGTGGTTAGGCATGGATGTGGACAAGAAGATCTGGCTCAGTCCACTCTAATTCATCCCAAAGGTGTTTTATTGGATTGAGGTCAGGACTCAGGCAGGAAAGGAAAAGTTCCTCTACCCCAAACTCACTCATCCATGTCTTTATGGACCTTGCTTTGTGCACTAGTCCAAATCATTTGGTGGAAGGGGGATTATGGTGTGAGTTTTTTTCAGGTGTTGAACTTGGCCCCTTAGTTCCAGTGAGGGGAACTCTTAAGGCGTCAGCATACCAAGACATTTTAGACAATTTCATGCTCCCAACTTTGTGGGAACAGTTTGGGGATGAACCCTTTCTGTTCCAACATGACTGCGCACCAGTGTACAAAGAAAGGTCCATAAATGTTCATGTGCATGTAAAGGCAGGCATCCAAACACTTTTGGTAATATACTGTGTGTGTGTATATATATATATATATATATATATATATAATGTGCAGGGGACTGACCTCTGGGGTTCCGACATTAGATTAGTGAGGACCAAGTGCTATCAATGTAGTTCTTTGCCATTTTTACCACCATCCCTCCAATAGGCCTGTCTTGAGGGAATCAATGTCATATGGACTTTAATGTTTATGTACAATTCTCCATCCCAGGTATGGGTGGCACCAGTTCTCTATGCACCTCTCTACTGCTAGGAACAGTGTACTGCTTCAGCAGGACAGCCATTCTACCTCAGCCATATTGCACAGCTGATATTAGGTCAATCAATTGTACATGTATGTGGAAAATGTCTTGGAGGATGATGTGAGATGTATAACTACTTTTGAGTCTACAAGTAAATAGACCTTAATTAAGAAAAGAAGTTGCCCATGGGGAGAAGTGTCTATAACAAGTATAACCTTGGAATCTGAATAGTGGAAGTTAAAGCAAGTTAATCCTCCAGGTTAGGGATGTCCTGTGTGGATGCAGCACAAGTGTATTGGATAACAATTGTGCTAATAGCAAAGAACATCTCATACAACCTTCTGGGTTGGGACACTGAAGTAGAAAGCCGGTGAGTAGGCGGGTGACTTGGTGGGTGCTGGCAGCTCTGATGATAGTGAAAGACTGGTGTGCTTTTTGGTTTCTCACCTCGAGCCAAGTCTCCATACTGGAACCTGCCATGACACAGGGTTGGACTAGACCTGGCCTGGAAGTCACAGGAGTAAAACCTGGTACACGAGATGTGGCAAATGTGGGCTAGTGAAGAGTAGGACATGTTCTGCATTCCTGTCTTAAATGCTATGGAATACACAGAGTGAAAGGTAAAGAATAAAGTCTCTTTGAATTTTCTGCATGAAGGTTTACTGCTCAGACAATGTTGGTGCAGAGTGCTGCTTAAAGATGGCTTGTAGGTGCATAACCTGCCCCTAGGAGGTGAATAACCTAAACCTGCTCCTTCCTTACAAACTATCTTTTGTCGAATGTTGGAAAACTTGTCAGTCAGCAGCTGAAGTTGTGTATTATGACAGCATAGATGTCCCACAGTCAGAAAACAATGGCACAGCAGGGAGGCTTACTTCATCCTCCTTGCTTGCATGGATAGGGGAATCTGAGTCATCTATGGCCAGTTTCTGCTATAGATAACAGGTCCCACTGTTCTTCTTTAGTCACATGACTGCTCCCTTGCTGACATTGTCCCGTATAAGATAGGACCAGCAGCTACAGCTGATCTTTCATTGTATGTTGGGGGTCCCCCATTTCAGAGCTGAAGCAGAAGACACTAAAGCCTGGTACACACTATGAGTTTTTTCCCATTCAACCCAGCGGGTTGAAGGGAAAAAACATTTTCAGCTCCTATTAGAAACACTGTACTAACATCTCCCCTGCTGTGATCTCTCTTGTGTTCTGACAGGGGGACCCCCCACCAGAACACTTTGATCTGCTGTCTCTGCCATTGGTTTTCTAGCATGCTCGTACGACAGAAGCCAGCCAAATGGCACAGCTTCTGTCGGACCGGCTGCCATACACACGGACGAAATTTCCTCCGGTTTTTATTGAACCGGCCCGATGTCACCCAACATACGGCCTGTGTGTGTGGAGCTTAAGAGTGTAAACAATAAATAAGGCAAAAATTCCATTGCATTATGCCACCCTAGACTATAGATAATTAAATGATTGATACATTGAGGGGGTGGGGCATCCACATGGAACCTCTTTATAGCTAACCAGAGTTAGCTATATGTAACCGTACAAAAGTACAATTTAAAAAATATAAAAGTTTTTGTAAGAAAACTGCATTTCATACAGGAGTATTTGCAAGATGCCACATAAATCTGGTAGACACAACTAGGACAGTCTGCAAATATTAGTCACTGCTATGTGTTTAGAAAGGTCATGTTATTTACCAGTATTCTTTTCAGAATAGTCAAGGGTGGAGTTTAAAAACATTCCTTATTATCTGTCTTATACCCCTCTAATTATTGTTTCTACTGAGATAGAAGTTTCTTGTTTGTTTCCTTGACAGAGGGGGTATGTAAAAAAAGAAAAGAAAAAGGAGCTGATTAAATAAAAGTTAACATGGAACAGGAAACCACATTGGATCCAGTTTATTATAACCTGTATTTTTCTTTCCCTTTCAGTTCCATTGACTGTTTGTTGCATATCTGGCAGCATTCCCTAAAATCAAGGGAAAGTCTGAAGTTTTAGGATTTGTCCCTAAAACTAGTTTGCTGTCAATGGGCATCTATACAGTAAAATACTACATGAATAATGTGTTTTAATTATTACACTACACATACCAATCTACTAAAAACCTTGTTCTAAATATAAGAAATACCTAAAATACCTAAATTACCAGAACTTTTTTTTCCCATTTTGGATAGAGTAAGGAAGGGTTATAACCCATCTCAGGTTTTTTGGTCATCTCTGCCACTTCATTTATTACAGGTACTTATATAGTGCTGTCAATTTACGCAGCGCTTTACATACAGTATATATATATATATATATATATATATATATATATATATATTGTACATTCACATCAGTACCTGCCCTTAAGGAGCTAAACTCACATTTATACATACACATACTAGGGCCAATTTAGACAGGAGCCAATAAACCTCCCAGCATGTCTTTAGAGTGGGGGGAAAAAACGGAGTACCCGGAAGAAACCCATGCAAGCACTTCACTTCCTGTCCCATAACCAAAATCATTAAAAAAAGAGGGAATGCCTTATTATCACCAGAACTAATGTCCCCAATTAAAGACTTTTTCTTTCCTCCTGTTCTGGTGACAGTGAATCTTCCTAACGGAGGCACAGACCGCAATAGAAACCCAACAGAGAGAATTAACCCTTTTACATGCTAAAGTAAAAAAAAAGTTTTGCCTTTAAAGTGGTTGTAAACCCACTTTTTGTACTTTTACCTACAGGTAAGCCTATAACAAGGCTTACCTGTAGGCAGTGCTTTAAGTGGGCCAAAAGAGGTGCCGGTACTCTATTAGGCGCCGGTGCTCCCCCCCCCCAATCCTTGCCGCCGACACAGCTCCCTGCGCGAGTCCTCCTCTCACCTCTCACCTCCCCCCCCGGCGTGACGTCACGCGGCGCACGCCGATGAATGAACCAACTCTCCTCCATGGGGGGGGTCGAGGAAACACACAAGACAGGAGTGACAGGACAGAGGAAAGGGAGCCAGGAGCGCACTCGGCAGCAGTGAGTCGGCTCCGGCGGGGCGGCATACAGTTTCTATTGTGACTGCGCTGCCTGTCTGACACACATTACCGGCCCGCAACTCGACAAGCCCACAGGCTGCGTTCCGGTACTGTAAACCCACGTACTGGGCGCACGGAGAGGTGCTGGTACTCTCCAGGGCCATTTTTGGAAGTGGCGGTACTGAGTACCGCCGCGTTCCTGCCCAGTTAAAGCACTGCCTGTAGGTAAGGAGAATATCTCCTAAACCTGCACGGTTTAGGAGATATTCCCCTCGCAATGCGCTGCTGCGCATGCGCAGGGGGAATCTACGGCGAAAGGACCGGCAGCCGCCGGACCTTGCCGAGTTTTAAATCTCCCGCGCGCACGCCAATCACAGCGCTGAAGTGGTGATACCCGGAAGACACGCCGAGGCAAGATGAAATCTCGCTCGGCGTGAACCAGGTAAGTGCTACGCACCTCGTTCCGAGGTAAGTATTTCATAATGAGCTAATATGCGGTGCATATTAGCTCACTATGACTTTTCCCTTACAGGAGGAAAAAAATAATAATAATTCTCATGCAGGTTTACAACCGCTTTAATTATACTTTAAAGTTGTTCGAACCTTTTTAAAAAAAAACAAAAAAACTTCAGTGTGCAGCTCCCCTCTCAGCTCCCCTAATATTTACCCAAGCCCAATCTCGATCCAGCGATATTTACCTTAGCCAGATCTCGATCCAGTGATATTTACCTAAGCCGATCTCGATCCAGTAATGTGTACAAGAGCGGAGGCTTTTCCGGGTCTCTCGTTCCTCATTGGCTGAGATGCAGCAGCAGGAGCCATTGGATCCCGCTGCTGTCAATCACAACCAGTGAGGAGGAAGCAGGTGGCTGGGCTGAGCCACACTCTCTGTGTCTTATGGACACAGAGAGCTAGCTCAGGGGCAAGCATGAGTGACCCCATAGCAAGTGGCTTGCTATTGGGGCGCTTGGCAAGGGGGGGGGGGGCCCAGAGTACCAGCAGGGGACCTGAAAAGAGGAGGATTGGGACTGCTCTGTGCAAAAATATTACAGAGAGCAGGTAAATACGTGTTTATTATCTTTAAAGAAAAAAATAAATCCTTTACAAACACTTTAAGTGAGAGTATGCCAAAAAATCTGTTTCAGGCCTGGTTCACACTGGTACGATTTGAGATGTGATTTGAGATGTCAAATCGCATCTCAAAATGGCGGCATTTGCCGGCAATGGCACCGTCCTAATCGGTGCGACGCCGCATCTGCGGCGCTGCACCGATTTCAAAAAGTAGTTCCTGCACTACTTTTTGCGATTTCGTGCCGCGATTTACATTGACATCTATGCAGAAACCTGCACAGATGTCTCTGAAATCGCGGCCAAAATGGGGACTGCCAGCGGGAGTGAAATCGTGCGAGTTCAGCTGAACTCGCACGGCTTCACTCCCGCAGCCCACTGTGAACCTGGGCTCAAGTTACTGTATATGCAGATTTTGGTCTTCCCATAAAATGTGTTCAGCAAGCAATTGATTTAGCATTTACCTCCCAATGTTCTGAGATGAAAAAGAGAGATACCTTTTAGCACAATGTACGTAAGCAAGGAACACACCCTACCATACACCAGGTACATAGCTAACAAAGAATGAATGCACAAAAAATGATTAGGTAAACCCATACGTGTTTTTTACCATTACTCTTCTATTACACTATGTTGCAGTGCAGTACAGACAGTCCCTGAGTAACAAACAAGGTTCTGCAGGTTTGTTCTTAAGTTGAATTTGTATGTAAGTTGGAACAGGTAAATTTTTTAAGTATAACCAGATTTTTAGCTAGCATAGGGAAGGGTTAACACCCCCATAATGTTTGCTTTGTTGTCTGTGCCCCTGTTCAGAAGATTTAACCTTACTTTCTGTCCCAATGACAATTGGATTTAAAGCGGGAGTTCACCCATTTGTAAAAAAAAAAAATTTCTCCCCTTAGCTTCCTGCTCGTTCGGTCTAGGGGAATCGGCTATTTGTATTAAAATATGAGCAGTACTTACCCGTTTTCGAGCTGCATCTTCTTCCGTCGCTTCCGGGTATGGGTCTTCGGGAGCGGGCGTTCCTTCTTGATTGACAGCCTTCCGAGAGGCTTCCGACGGTCGCATCCATCGCGTCACTCGTAGCCGAAAGAAGCCGAACGTCGGTGCGGCTCTATACTGCGCCTGCGCACCGACGTTCGGCTTCTTTCGGAAAATCGTGACGCGATGGATGCGACCGTCGGAAGCCTCTCGGAAGCCTGTCAATCAAGAAGGAACGCCCATTCCCGAAGCCCTTACCCGGAAGCGACGGAGAGGATGCATCTCGTAAACGGGTAAATACTGCACATATTTTAAAATAAATAGCCGATTCCCCTAGTAAAAACGAGCAGGAATCTAAGGGGGAAAAGTGCCCTCTAAGGGTGAACCCCCGCTTTAAAAAAAAAATTGGGGTTGTTGTGGAAAGAAGGATTGGCGATAAAGCATCAGTGGAGACACCTTTTTCCCATAATACACTCCACACAGTAATGCAAGGCTTTCTCCCTGGTGTGGAGTGTCATTCTCGACCCCTCCCTTGGACTACAGGAAAGTCAGCAAACTCTCTACGTTGCAGGTAGAGAAAGGAGCTGTGTGTTAGTGGGCGTCCTGACTCTCCTGTAGTCCAAGGGAGGGGGCAAGCACGACACTCCACACCAGGGAGAAAGCCTTGCATTACTGTGTGGAGTTACAGACAGAAGAACAGGAAGTGAGGATTTCTCAGAAGAAATAAGGACATTTAAAAGCAAAATGGAAGGATGAGGTAAGTGAAGGAGGACTGCACTAAGGTAAAGGAAGCTATTTAGGGAAAGAAATTGTACCTTTACAACCCCTTTTAATGATTTCTTAATGGATGCAGACCCTGCAACTTTTCTCGTCAGAACACTGATAACACAACAGCTGTATCTAATGAGCCAGCCCCTCCTGTTCAGAATCACTCTGTATGCTGCATTCCCCATCTGTCTGGTGGATCAGATCGGATGGCAGTCGGGTGTAAAAGGACTGGCAGTCCATTTACATCCATCCACCCATAGAGGACAGTGGACATGGACCAGCCATCCTCCTGCTCATCGGGGATCAGCGGACAGATTGCCCGCTGAGCAGGCAGACTGCAACAGAGCCTGCCCCATGTGGAAGGGGACTTACTGGGACACAGCCAGCTATAAACCTGACAGGGGTTCTAAACCCTCACCACAGTATCCAAAACTAAACAGAATGGGCTTTAGATATACTGTCTTGTACTGGCTATAGTACAGCTTCTAAGAATGGAAGAGGTGGGCAGAAAGAGGGGCTTGATGAGTGCCTTTTATCACAGGTCCATCAGCCCCTGTCATATTAGAAAATCACAATGGAGGAAATATCAATAAATGCAGGAGCCAGCAGCACAAGGGACACATCGTATTAAAAGTAAGTAATGTTCCTTTTTTTTTTTTACAAAACAAAACTCCCCCATACAACAACACTCAGAATGGTAGAGGAGGATGCAGGGCTGTGAGCCGGTTGGGTGAGCTGCATGCAAATGTACTATTTGGGAACATTCTGATTGGAGGAGAAGGTAAGCACAGGGGTGGCCTTATCATTCTGTATGTCTTACCTGTAAGCGGTGTCATCCACCTGATTGTGCTGTATGGCAGAGCTGTGTAATGTCAGGACTGGATAGACACCAATCAAAAGGTCATGCTCTCTGCCCAAGAAGCAGTGGTCCAGAGGAAATAAACTAACCTGGCATTGCCTGCTTTTTGGTGCAAGTGGAGGTTGAGATTATTATTATTCTTTTTATTGTAGATGTGCTTTAAACTTTAACTGGAACTCTCGTACCTTTCATTACTACCTTTATGTCTAAAGCCTCGTACACACGATCGGATTTTCCAACAGGAATTGTGAGATGACAGGCTGTTGGCGGAAAATCCGACCGTTTGTACGCTCCATCGGACAATTGTTGTCTAATTTTTCGCAGACAAATGTTGGATGGCAGACTTTAAAATTTTCCGCCAACAATTGTGTGTTGTTGGATTTTCCGTCAAACAAAACGCCAAAGGACAAACACACATGCTCGGAATCAATGCTCACCAAACACGAAATTAGCAGAAAGGGTGGCACTAAAGAGCTGAAAACCACGTTGTTTCCTGTTTGTTGGCCGACAATGGTGTGCAAGACAATTTTCTGGCCAACGCCCTTCGGACAAAAGTCCTACGCTTTGTCTGTGAAAAATCCGATCGTGTGTACCAGGCTTTAGAGTGGAGAATAAATTGACCTCGTAATAAAATAGTGAAAAAAACAGACTGATGGCAAAACTTTTGATAATTCATCAATCTGCCCAATGTAGGCTTCATATTGTGCGCCATTGCTCTTTGCAGCCAAACCCAAACATGTATAAAACAGAAAGTCTTGGAGACTGCAGTTGCTGCATGGCTTTGCCCTCAAATTTCTGAGAATAATATGAATGTGTTTGTGGCCTGCACACATATCCCTGCTTAGTATACAAAAGTATCCAGCCGCCGCTCTTTACCTTCCAGGCATTGAATTGGTTTCCTGTTTGCAAATACACTTAGATTAGATCCTCTGTGGGCATTGTTGCCGATCATCTATTTAAAAACAAACACATAAAACTCATTTGCTATATTTAAGGGAGCCCAGACAGCTAACAGGTCTGTATATTTTCAGCTACAGAACGTCGCTTGTAAATCAAACTACCCAGTAATATTCAGAAGTGTATATATAGACAGGATCTCTGGACCTCAGCATCTTGTGAGCAGCAAAAGGGAATTTGTGGGTAAAAATATGCCGTTTTCTATTTCTTACCTATTTTAGGACCCATTCACACTTATTGGATTTGATGCACATTAACGCATGTGCAGAGATTTGTTATTATTTGCTACTAGTTCACATATATGCTGTGTGTTGACATATGTTCAACAGAAAATACAGGGCAGTGCTGGAAAGTAATTCACTCTGTATATGTCCGGCCTTAGTGAATTGCTAGCTTTAAAGATCCATCCTTTAAGGATCTCATCCTGGTCATGTGTTCACCGTCTCCTGAGCCTTTGATCTCATATAAACATGCAGGACAGGAGTTCAGGCTTTACTGGCTGCTGTCAGTTTGCCAGCCAAGGTCCCCGCCTGTATGTATGAGACACCAATAGCTTCCTATCACATAGTATGTGAAATATCATATATACTCAAGCAGGGCTGGACTGGGACAGAAATTTGGCCCTGGACTTCATCCAGACTGACCCACTTTGACAGGTCTCTCCCATGGCGGCCGGACAACTCCTGCACCCCCCCCCCGGCCACCCAAGCCCCCTCTCCCCCTTCACTAGCCGTTCTACTTTATTAGAGTAGAACGTCTGGTGCTGGTACTCTTATAGGCAGTACCAGTGGGGAAGCTAGACATTATTTCACCCGGGGCAAAGAATCAGTTTGGTGCCCCCCTTATGGGACAAGATTAGGCAGAAGTGAGAAACTCCCAGGCCATAGCTGTTGAGTCAGCTGTCTGTCCCCTCCCCCCATGCTCCTCTGTCGTCCCCCCTGCTCCTCTGGTACTCCCCCTGCCTCTTTGTTCCCCCCAGGTGAGTGCTGCAGGGAGGGAGAAGAGGTGAGCGATGCGGGAAGGGAGAGACAAAGGAGCAGAGGGGGGCGGCGGTCCGCTATCACTGAAGCCAGCCCACTGAGCCACTGGCCCACCGGGAAACTCCCTGTAGTCCCAATGGCCAGTCCATCCCTGTACTCGAGTATAAAACGAGTTTTTCAGCACATATTTTTGTGCTGAAAATGCCCCCCTCGGCTTATACTGGAGTCACCTTTTTACGCCTGATCTCCCGGACTTTGGGGACCCGGTACTGGCTGGCCGTAGGTCCACTGGACCCCAAACTGGGCACACATGTAGCCCCTTTACAAGTGTGCAAAGTTTGTTGTCCAGGGGACCTAGGGCCGTGGAGCACAGATTTTTCAAAGCCAGGCACCCCTTCCATAGACTCCCATGTTAAACGGTCATTTCTCTGGGGAATTTAGGGACCCGGTACTGGTCGGTCATATGTCCCCTGGACCCGGAACTTGGCACACATGTAGCCCCATTTCTCCTCTACAAGTGTGCAAAGCTTGTTGTCTGGGGTTGGTGAAATATCAGGGGTTTAAACAGACACCCTTTCTCTGCAGCACTAGCTGCCGACTAAATGAACAGGAAGCTCTCTATACAGAGTCTCCCTGTTCATTTATAAATTGAAGCATTCGTAAACACAGGGAGGATCACAGGGGGATTTGCTCCAGTAACCGTGCCCACTCCTGCTGCTCTGGGCGACCTACGACTGGGGAGCACCGATTTTTCAAAGCCGGCACCCCTTCCCTAGACTCCCATGTTAAATGTCAGTCTAGGCATGGGCACCTGTGAGGCATGGGCACAGTGAGGCATGGGCAAAGTGAGGCATGGACACAGTGAGTCATGCACATGGACACAGTGAGGCATGCAGATGGACACCCTAGGCTTATACTCAAGCCAATAAGTTTTCCCAGTTTTTTGTGGTAAAATAAGGTGCCTCGTCTTATATTCGGG
The DNA here is from genome assembly GCF_905171775.1 of Rana temporaria. Lineage (NCBI taxonomy): Eukaryota > Metazoa > Chordata > Amphibia > Anura > Ranidae > Rana > Rana temporaria. The sequence continues at coordinate 283,114,297 of NC_053490.1, forward strand.
TCAGCTTATACTCGAGTATATACGGTATAATGTAAGACTGAATATAAACTTGGCATCACGAAAATGCATATAGACCTAACACACATTAAGCCATGTTTTCATATATTTTTCCCACGCCTATTTAATGAGTGTCATCACGTGTTTTGCATGTTACGTCTCTAAAAAAAATACTGATCATCTCTACTGATCATTTGGTATACTGCACTACAGCACAGTATGACACACTGTATGAATTTTAGTGGGCCCCAAAAACATGCAAGATGTATTTTCTGTTACGCATTACACTACATAATACTGTTGGACACCACTTAGAAATGAAAGTAGTCTTAGTAAGGTGATAAATGGGGCAACACAATTAAATGTGTATTTTGAACCTAAAGCAACTGTTCTGGTTTTTCAACTGTTATTGGTAAAAGTATGGGGGGGGGGGGGTGGAGAACCTTTTTCCCTTTATACAGTATGGCATATTGCACAACTCTTGGAGGACAATGCCATGCAAAATTTGGTCTATCTACATGGAGTAAACTGATTATCTGAGATGGTTAAAGTATATCTATAGTCAAAATATAAAATCATATATGTACATACCTCCCAGCTTTCTGAAATGGGAATGAGGGACACCTTAGTGTATCTAGGTATAATACACACACCCTGCCACTCCCCCTTAAAGGAGAATTGTACAATAAAAAAGATTAGTTAAACCCACAAGTGTTTTTTTTACCACTACTATTCCTTTATATTGGTTTTTGGAATTTACAAATGCAGCAGTATAGAAATTGGATGAAAGGTTTAGCACTGTAAAACACTTTTTGATAGATAAAAAGTGCATTTTATATACAACTATATAGATCAGACCAAAATGAGGGAAAATGCGGATGACAGAGGGACTTTGTTTCAAAAAAGGGACAGTCCCTCAAAAATCAGGGACAGTTGGGAGGGATGCATTTATTTCCACATTGTATTTCATTTATTTCTAGCCCACCATTTTTAATCTGAATGAGCTTGAAATTTGTAAACTTACTTTGTGAAGATCCCCACACACGTATTTCATTGACACGTATTCACTTTGCCCTGTAAGTAGGCACTGTAGTGTCACAGAGTCTGCCTTTTGGGCTACAAAGGCGCTAAGAGGAGGAGTTTCAGGAGGCGGAGTTAGTACAGGAATCACTGATTGCAAGCAGCAAGGTACCATGGGATATGGAGTCCTTAAAAAATGAAAGTAAACAGCAGAGGAGAATCTGAAAAGCATACAAAGGAAGTTGTGGAAAGAGATGGCCAGTAGACAAGCTTATATTAGATGAACATAACTATTGTTCGTATTGCTGTTACAATGCTGATGTTATAATAAAGGCTGGGTTCACACTTAATATGGATGCGGCTCACAGCAGGGGTCCGGTGTGTCCCTGTTCTCCATTTCAGGGATGAATCAGGCCCGAATTTGTGACTGAATTCGGACCTGGAACAGAGCCAAAGATGAACAGGACCCCTGTGCAATCTGCTCCGCAGACACCATGGATATGTGTGAACTGACTCTATTGAGAGCCAGTCACACTCTCCTGTCATGGGGAAACCTGCATCCAATTCGCACTAGTGTGAACCCAGCCTGAAGGAAACTTGAACTCATATTTCCCTTGTCATATGTCACCAGCAATTTATATGCCCTTTGTTCCTGAATTCACCTCATGCTCAATAATGCCCTGCTACTCCCTTAAATATCAAATCAAAAGCATGTAAAGGTGCTACCATCTTGCCTTTCCCAGCCCTCCAACATGATCCACTCCATAAAGTAAAGAGTATTACCCTTTAATGGTATTTGTTTTCCATTATTAATCAACTCATACGACAGTTAACAAACTATTTACTATAATTTTTAAACCACTGAACCCTATGAAAGGAGTCGTGTTGGAGGGTCTGTCTATCGCATAAGAGAGCTTGGAGGTTGAAGTACATACCAGTTAGTGGGATCTTGTATACTAAGGCTAACACATTTGCAATCTCAGGCTGGGTTCACACCTATGCAAAATAAATGCGGGCTCCCTGCATCCAATGCGCATGACAGGAGATTGTGACCAGCTCTCTATGGTGCCGTTTCACAAATCTCCATTGTGGCTGCGGAGCGCACTGCTCAGGAACGCTGTGTGTCTTTTGCTCCGTTTCATGGCCAAATTCAGGCAAAAATTTGGCCATGATTCGTTCCTGAAACGGAGAACAGGGAAGCACTGGACCCCTGCTGCAAGCTTCAGCGGTATTAGTTGTTAACCCAGCCTTAAAAGGTAATCCAACCTATTTCATTCATTTGTTTCCTTTTTTGCACACATGCTTAACCACTAGTCATACGGCGGCAGGTCAGCTCGGCTGCACAAGATCACGTAGCTATACGTCATCTCGCAGTTCAGCCAATAGGGGCGTGCGCGCCCCCCCGCTCGCCCCTGGTGCCGACGCATGTGCCCAGCGGGCGCAATCACCCGCTGGGCACCCGCGATCGCTCGTTACAGAGCGAGAACCGGGAGCTGTGTGTGTAAACACACAGCTCCTGGTCCTGTCAGGGGGAGAAATGACGGATCATCTGTTCATACAATGTATGAACAGATGATCCGTCATTTCCCCCAGTCAGCCCCACGCCCCATTCAGTTAGAACACACACAGGGGACATAGTTAACCCCTTCCTCGCCCCCTAGTGTTAACCCCTTCCCTGCCAGTGGCATTTTTATAGCACTGATCGCTAAAAAAATGACAATGGTTCCAAAAATGTGTCAAAAGTGTCTGAAGTGTCCGCCATAAGGTCGCAGTACCGATAAAAATCGCTGATCGCCGCCATTACTAGTAAAAAAAATATTAATAAAAATGCCATAAAACTATCCCCTATTTTGTAGACGCTATAACTTTTGCGCAAACCAATCAATAAACGCTTATTGTGATTTTTTTTACGAAAAATATGTAGAAGAATACGCATCGGCCTAAACTGAGGAAAAAAATCGTTTTTTAATATATTTTGGGGATATTTATTACAGCAAAAAGTAAAAAATATTGCATTTTTTTCAAAATTGTCGCTCTATTTTTGTTTATAGCGCAAAAAATAAAAACCCGCAGAGGTGATTAAATACCACCAGAAGAAAGCTCTATTTGTGGGAAAAAAGGACGCCAATTTTGTTTGGGAGCCACGTCGCACGTTCGCGCAATTGTCATTTAAATCGACACAGTGCCGAATCGCAAAAAGGGGCCCCGTCATTGACCAGCAATATGGTCCGGGGCTAAAGTGGTTAAAAAAAATCATCTTGGGCCCGAAGATTACATAAACCCCCAAAACATTATATATTTTCTGAAATAAGACACGCTAGAGAATAAAATAATAGTATTTCCAATTTTTTATATCACACGATATTTACACGATTTTTAGATATAAAAGATGAGGTTGCAACGAGTAGATAGATACCCAACAAGTCAAACCTTAAATTTGCTTGCACCCATGAAATGGTGACACTTGAGTATCCTATATTTTACATAGCTAACACTTTAAAAGCTCCCTATAGGTCATCAGGTTACTGTTGTGGAGGACGTCTGGTGCTAGAAATATTGCTCTCCCTCTGGTGTGTGTGGCGATATGTAAAATGTGTATCGCAATTAGCATTTTCATGCATAGGCGCCACCGACAGGTACGTTTGTTTGTACATGCGTGTATGTGGGGGAGGGAGGCCTAAAATTATTTTTGGGGGGGGGGGGGGGGGGGATATTTTATGTGCTTGGGTGCAACTAGGTTTTTTACAATTTAAAAAAAAAATTCACCACATAGGGGACAAATTATGATTTTTTGGGTGACAGGTTCTCTTGACTGAGTAATCCAGGGTCTGAAAGACAAAGCTTCCCATTTCTCTCATAAACAAAGAGAACTAGTGGGATTTTACAGTGCAGGAGTTTGTAGAAAAGAGCATTTAAAAGGTAAGCTTCAATTTTTTAAACTTATGCAAAGTGAATTGGGACATGTAACAAAAATAAAGTAAGTATTATCCTAATTTGGCTGCAAAAGTGGAAATACATTTTAAAGCCTACAGCCAGCTTGGTAGAAGTTTCCTACGGATAATTTTCAGCTGCTTGAAATCTATAGAGCAAGCTTATTTATTGTCTACACCTGTAGGAACTGCAAGTATTTAATTATTGGTATCAAAGTTTTATAGTGGCATTTCCCCACCTGGTCTTTGAGAACCACATCTCACCGAGGCACATGTGAAATAATGGGTTTCCTTCAAATGTTTTCACCAAGCAATACGTCTCTGTTTCTCGCTGAAAGTGTGGAAAAAATTACCTGTTGATTGTTCCAAAGGAGAAGAGATCAGTGTGACTCTACCATGCCAAATGGATATGCGTTACGTTCACATGCACTTTCAACATTCAATTTGCCTCAAGAGTTGCCCTTATATAACTCCCTTTCACCCCCAAGCCCCATAGTAGCTTGTGGCTACTGTTTGAATCAAGCTCCGGGAGCTAACTTTATCAGGAATTTTCATTTGTTTGAAAAAAGTTTTACAAGTGTCTGTGAGCTGCCTATGTAAATCGATTGCGCTCGATCCATACATTCTAGCATATATAGAACTAAACCCACACTAGATCAAGTGCCTCGACATTTCATACGGTTCCATGCAATGTTTAGGATGTTAGCAGACAGTGGGGGAGATTTACTAAAACTGGAGAGTGCAGAATCTGGTGCAGTTTTGCATGAGAACCAACCAGCTTCTAACTTCAGATTGTTCAATAAGGCTGGGTTCACACTTGTCCGACAAACGTTCCTACATTGGGAGCCTCATGTAGCATGACGTGTGAAAATCAATGTTTCCCTATGAGAGCTGTCTTAACTGGTCCTACATAAGTCGTTCCGACTTTGAAAATGCTCCCTGTACTACTTTTGGTCCTACATTGATCCTACTTCAGGCCCATTGAATATCATTGAAGTCGGACCAAAGTAGTATCCTGTGCATGAAAGTAGGATGGATGTAGGACCAATGTAGGCTAAATGTAGGACCGATGTAGCAGAGTAAAGTAGGATGAAAGTAGTGTAGTAGTGTGAACCCAGCCTCAGGCTTTGACAATAAAACCTGGATGCTGATTGGCTCCCATGCACAGCTGCACCAGATTCTGTGTGCTCCAGTTTTGGTAAATCCCCCCCTGTGTACATAGGAGGCAATGAGTGCTTCCAATGTTGTAAGTGCTTGGTTTTGACAGCAGTAATTTTCTAACATGTACTAAAATCTTTGAGAAAACTAGTAGATAATTCTCTCAAGACAATGAAATAGTAACCTTATATGTACTCTTTCTTCTCGTTTGGCAGTAATTGGCATCAGGGAGATATTTACCAGTCTGTGATCAGCTGTATAATGTAAACTGTGGCCTAGCCTCTTGCTCAAAGAAAGGTAAGACAGAATAACATAGATCGGGTGTCTTAAAACTATCACCCATGGGCCACATATGGCCCACAGCTGAGGTCAGTGGCATATTCCCAATGTGCACATAATGAGTATTCAATTCAGCATTGGCTGCCTATGGTCTCTGCCCCCAACCTACCCCTGTCATCCCCAGTGCAGGTCTCCCCCCACAGCTGTGCTGTAATCGTCTCAGTCATTGGCTGCTAGAACCCCAATTGTCCTATCAACCAGCGATGTGCTTGACCCAGCATTCACATTAGGATTGAAATTATTTTCTCCAGACCTGCACCACCACCCGGGTCCCCCTTTGGTGCTATAACCATACTATAAGCCTAAAGCCTGGTAAAAAAAAAAATTGTTAAGTCCAGCAGGCTGAATGAAAAAAACTGGGACCTTCGCGAGGAGGTCCTGTACTTATGATTTGATTTTAAAACAGAGCTGACAGGAGGACCGCCCCCCCCACCAGAACAGACCAGTCAGCGCTCGCAGAGAGCCCATTCTGTTTTTTCAGCAATCTAACTCGACAGAAGCCAGCCATCAAACAAGGACCTGTATACAAGGTCCGAATGTCGGTCGGTATCTACTGTACAATGCAGATGATATTGGGTACATGTGTACGGGGCTTTAGGCCGCTGCTCCCAATTTGATATTTATGTGAGTGCGATCCTGTGCAGACAAATTATGACCCTCACATGGGTGCATTCTCTTTTGTTCTCAATCCTATCATGCTGTTCATTTAAAATGTATTCATTTATTTATAAAACTGATTTTATTTTTCAGCCGCAGATATTTGTAAAATATAAATTGTGGTTTTTGTACTGAAAGATTTGGAGGCTGACCTAGATAAGACTTACAATAATACCTATAAAAGGTATTGATCACTAAATTAGCTGATTTATCTCGGTTTTGGATGGATATCTTCAAATCTGTCCTGATACTGGGTCTGAGGGACAAGCTGGAGAATACTGGCACAAATAATCTCCTTATCTCCTGTAAGTTTATCCCTACACATTCCTACAGGCCCTTCCTCAGCGAGAAAAGTCCCAAAGAAGAGGAATAACTTCCCCAGACACAACCGGATAAAGCATGCATTCCAACCTGATGATGTCACTGCACTCACTTTGCTCAGGAGCACCCAACAGCAACAAAGCATTGTGGGAGGTAATGCTGGACTTCGGTATTTCCTGGTGTATTGTCTACCATTTACATGCTGGCATAAATTGAATGCTTTAGTAAAAAAGGACACTGCGTATCATTTGAAATATAGATCGCAAAAAAATAAATAAACAATGAGGGCTGTATGTATTCTGAACAATTGTTAAATGTAACTTGATGAATACTTTTATATAAACTTGTCAACATTTAAAAATAAGTTAATAAAAATATTGTTTTGTAATTAATTAAGACTTACGATTTACTCAACTGTATATTTTTCTTCTATTTTTACTTATATTTTTAATGCTGCGCGTCCAAAAATCTTAAGCATACATTATTATTATACAGGATTTCTATAGCGCCAACAGTTTGCGCAGCTCTTTACAACATGAGGGCAGACAGTACAGTTACAATACAATTCAATACAGGAGGCATCAGAAGACCCTGTTAGTCCATTTATAAGATTTCACTCATAAGAAGGAAGAATAAAACATAAGAAGTTCTATGATACCTATGGTACCTATGGCTAGCTAGATGTGTTTCTGCCGTACAGGTTTGCTTTGCTTAGCATTTCTCACTTTATTTACCAGTTCTACAAAAAGCATGAAAAGTATTTTCCAGTAAAAGGTGTTAGGTAAAAAAAAGTCAGTGAAAAGGGAAAAACATTTTACCAGGAGATTATTAAAAAATTAAGATAAAATATTTAATTACAATTATATTACAAATGTATAACTTTGTAACAGTAACATACTATGGGCTAGATTCAGATAGCCCTGCGTAATTTAGTGCGGGCGTAATTACGCCGCCGTAAATTAGGGCGCAAGTTCCGTATTCATAAAGAACTTGCGCCCTAAGTTACGGCGGCGTAACGTATGTGGGCCGGCGTAAGCCCGCCTAATTCAAATGGGAATGATGTGGGCGTGTTTTATTTAAATTATTGTTGACCCCGCGTATTTTACGTTTTTTACGAACGGCCCCTGCGCCGCTCGTGAAAGAATCCCAGTGCGCATGCTCGAAATTCTGCCGCAAATTGTCATTGCTTTCGACGTGAACGTAAATTACGTCCAGCCCTATTCGCGAACGACTTACGCAAACGACATAAAAAATTCAAAATTCAACACGGGAACGACGTCCATACTTAACATTGTGTACGCCTCATAGAAGCAGGAGCAACGTTACGCCGGGAAAAGCCTTACACAAACAACGTAAAAAATTACGCCGGGCGCACGTACGTTTGTGAATCGGCGTATCTAGGTCATTTGCATATTCTACGCCGAAAACAACGGAAGCGCCACCTAGCGGCCAGCGTAAATATGCACCCTAAGATACGACGGCATAAGAGACTTACGCCAGTCGGATCTTAGCCTAATTTCGGCGTATCTTGCTTTCTGAATAAAGAAAGAAGATACGCCGGCGTATCTATAGATACGCCGGCGTAAATTCTTGCTGAATCTAGCCCTTTATATATATATATATATATATGATTATTAAAACCCTTGAAACAAAAACAAAAAAAACACTTACGGTTTGGGTTGGCAACACTGCAGCCGAACGCGACCCATTCTAGGGAATGTGGCCCTTGCTTCACGGGTACAAAGTTGGCACGGTACACATTGAAGTCTGAGAAATTGCAATTCTAAGGCCTCGTTCAAACAGGCGTACTTAAGTCCATCAGACCGTTGTCCTCTGGTTAACCTATCGTGTGTACGAGGCCTTACTCCTTTACACTGTGTTGATAAGTAGTACCCACTGTCCCTTTCATATTTGTATGAGGCCCTGTTTACATTTGAACAACACAGGATTTATTCACGCTGTTTTGTTTGTTTTTTCGGATACTGTTAACTTGAATGATGTGCCCTCCTCTCCAAAAAAAAGTGCCAAAGTAGCTCCTGTACCCTTTTCTTGGAGATGACTTTGGGGAATTTTTTAATGGCAAAATTATGTAAGCTTTCATGTATTTTTTCTCGTGACAAAATGCCTGTTTCTTTAGCGTATTCGGGGTGCCATTAACAATAAATGGCACCAAAACGCATATTGAGCATTTTGCCACGATTTTGCCTGCCATCCCAAGTTGCTCAAATAAGAACAGGACCTTAGTGTATAGCTGTAATGTCACACCTTTGGCCAAGACATATATGCTGATTTATAAATGACCCTTCTGTGTTTTGTATTTTTTACATTTTATTTAAATACATAATTGGTTCAAGAAAGTTGCTGGGCATTGCCCATCTGTGAAGGTTAGGTTAGTCTGCACTCTGGTGGTCACAAGTAGAACTGCATTGGGAAGGTGGGTTTGCTTTAAAATAAAGTAACAAAGATCTAAATATACCTCATTAGAGTCTGCTATTGTTGACCTCTTCGAAAATGCAAGTTCCCTGGCTGTCATACTGACTTTAGAAGTTTTCCAGGTCATTGGCTCTGAGCATACTGAAGCCAAAGGTTAAGGAGCCAGGCAAGTGACATTTTTAGGTCATTAATAGCAGCTCACATTTCTCTCTTGAAAGGTTTGTTGACTACTACAACCGAAATAAAGATGAAGACACGCCAACAAACTAGTATTGTGTTGTAACCTTTAATGAGGAATGTTGTCTATACAACCACACCCAATATCTTAAATGCCTCTTGGTAGGAGCTGTAGACAATGATGACCAATACCTAGAAAACGTGTAACTAAGGATAAACTAACCAAATAACTCTTGCATGAGTCCTCCAGATTGCTGCTTGGCTACTCAGGCACCAAGAACTGTATTGTGGGAGGCAGTGTTCATGTGCCCCAAATGTGGGAGGTTCTTTTATTTTTTAATGAGGCTCCCGGGCAACGGGGCAGAACTAAAAAAATAGAAAGAACTATGCACCTTTGGGTACCTGCTGTACACCATCAGTCTTAAAGTGGGTGTGAACCCTTACATATACCCAGGGAAGTGAACAGCCTTAGATGATACACAGATTAAACAAACCTCCCGACATACGTTTTATATGTATATATATATCTACTGTCTTCAGCTTTATATACGGTTTAGAAAGTGCACATTGTGTTAGGAGATTTTCTCTTCCTGTTCAACACTGCAGTGAAACCTAGGCATACAGCCAAGACAGATGATTGGAGGAAAGGCACACACCCCCTCTCCTCATAGGTAGAGACTTTCAGAGCCGTTTGTTGAATAGTTCAGGGCTCTGCTAATTTATTCATAGCATGCTCCACAACACAAAATTCAGGCAGCTTTTATCTCCTGTGACAGAAAACTTGTCAGGAGTTATCAGGCTGATAACAGAAGAATGGAGCATGAGACAGCTATGGGACTTAGTGCTTTGAAGAGAGATAACAAAACACTGCAGATATATGTGCCCAGCTTAAATTTCATGAATCGGGTTTATCTCCACTTTAAGCTGGCCTCCCTTAATACTAGGGTTGTCCCGATACCACTTTTTTAAGACCGAGTACAAGTACCGATACTTTTTTCCAAGCACTCGCCAATAATTTGTTTTCAATGTCATGTGGCAGTTTGACAGATGGGGACCGATAGGTGGTTGGCACTGATAGGCGGGACTGATATATGGCTCTCCCCTTAAGATCCCCTTAGTCCTTGTGTGCGAGCCTTCTGTGTGTCTCTCCCATGGTGAGCACGGCCATCAATAACCAGGACAGAGGATGAGGATGATGGCTGAGCACATGGGACACATCCAATAGAAGGAGGCGGCAGGGACACAACAACCACTTAGCGCCCTCGTGTCAGCGGACATCTCCTATAAAACTCCATGGTGACAGGTTCTCTTCACAAAGAGTGCTGCACGTTCCCCCGCCTTCTCCTCCTCACCTTGCAGATGGATTTGTTCCGAAGGAAAATGGTGTGGTTGGGTTGAGAGTTGTGGTTGAAGAACCCCCGAACGAGAACCCGGTAGTAGCCATGGTTTTTCTCTGGGCCTGAAGAGCGCACAGAAAACACTGAGACAAGCGCACTCTGATGATGTCAGTGAGCGCTGAGTCATGCTGCTGGCTGAAGATACAGTGGCGCTTAGGAGTGATTGTGAAATAAAACAGTAAAAGTATCGGGTGAAACATCGGGAACATTTGTGCGAGTACAAGTACTCGTGCAAATGATCGGTATTGGTCCCGATACTAGTATCGGTACAACCCTACTTAATACAAAGTAATTGTACAATCTCATTTAGATTTACTAACAACTATTGGTGGTGGGGGGTCTAACTCAGTTGATTTAAAAAAATTGTTCAGGACCTTACACTATATAGTGTATCTAAGATTGCGCTGTATAATCAGACCTTTAGGATCACCAGGTTTAGGGTTAATGTTCACAGGTGTCAAAATAGAACATAGTAAATCAAGTTTCACAATCAACTTAAAGGGGTTGTAAAGGAAAAATGTTTCCCCTAAAAAGCTTCCTTTACCTTACTGCAGTCCTCCTTCACTTAGCTTATCCTTCCATTTTTCTTTTAAATGTCCTTATTTATTCTGAGAAATCCTCACTTCCTGTTCTTCTGTCTGTAACTCCACACAGTAATGCAAAGCTTTCTCCCTGGTGTGGAGAAAGCCTCTTGAGGGGGCGAGCAGGAGTGTCAGGACGCCCACTAACACACAGCTCCTTTCTCTATCTGCAAAGTAGAGAGTGTTCTGACTTGCCTGCTCGCCCCCTCAAGAGGCTTTATCCACACCAGGGAGAAAGCCTTGCATTACTGTGTGGAGTTACAGACAGAAGAACAGGAAGTGAGGATTTCTCAGAAGAAATAAGGACATTTAAAAAAAAAATCGAAGGATGAGGTAAGTGAAGGACGACTGCACCAAGGTAAAGGAAGCTATTTAGGGGAATTTTTTTTTCCCTTTACAACCCCTTTAAAGTATACCTAAAAGTAAAACTTCCTTTTTTTATAGAGCAGGGACTGGTTAGAACCGGTCAAGTTTTTATTTCTAGCTGTGTCCCCATTAGGGTGATTCATCATCTACATTTATCTTGTCAATCGCTGTACCCAAGAGTGAAAGGGAGGGAAAGTCCAACATTTTAAGCCGACACCAGAACTGGAATAGGTGTAGAAATATTCCAATGTGGACACTTGTCCCGGTGACATAGGTCCAAGTGAGAACTTACCTCATTTTGGAAGTGTTTCTTCTCACTTTTTATTGTGTCAAAAGGACAAGAAAGTTAAAGTAGAACTCTAGGTAATACTTTTTGTTTTGCATTTTAGAGGGAGGGTTTTAACCCGTCAGTTTTTTTTTTCTTGTGTCCCATTGGGGAGATTTCCCTCCACTTCCTGTCCGATAGCCACAACAGGAAGGGTAAGGGAATCCCTAGTTGCCACCAGGGTCACTACTAGTGTCCCCACTGGAAGATTTCCACCTACTTATTTTGGGGACAACCCATAATATGGGATTTTCATTTACTTAAATATTTGATAATAATGGTAAATACATAGAGAGGGTAAATCTCCCTAACGGACAGGTAGCAATAAGAACCTGACAGGTGTTCTAATCCCTCTCCACTCTTTCCAAAACAAAAAAAAAAAATTTTTTAATTAGTGTCACTTTACCCACTTTAGCTCCAGAAGATTTACCCCCTTCATGACCAGGCCATTTTTTGCTATTCGGCACTGTGCTACTTTAACTGACAATTGCATGGTCATTCAACGCTGTACCCAAACAAAATTTATATAATTTTTTTGTCAAATAGTTTTATTTTGGTGGTATTTGATCATCTCTGGGGGTTTTTTTTGTGATACAAAAAAAAAAAAAAAAAAAAAAAAGACTGTCAATTTAGAATATATATTTTACTTTCTGCTATAAAACATATCCAATAATAACAAATTAAATTTCTTCATACATTTTGGCCAAAAGTTATTCTGTTATGTTTCCGATTAAAAAAAAAAAAAATATTAATGAATGAGTGCATATTGATTGGTTTGTGTGAAAGTTATAGCATCTTCAAACCATGGTATACAGTGGGTAAAATAAATATTTGATCCCCCTGGAGATTTTGCACGTTTGCCCACTTAACAAAAACTCATAGACCTTAAATTTCTTTGCATCATGGATGTATTTTAAATAGAGTCAGAATATATATAAAAAAAAAAAAAAATGCTATAAATTAAAGTTGCAGTTCATGGAGTAACGCAAGTATTTGATCCCCCCCCAAAAAAAAAAAAAACATGACATAGTACTTGGTAGAGAAACCCTTTTTGGCAAGCACAGAGGTAAGACATTTCTTGTAGTTGACCGGAAAGCCTGTGGCTCCAATGACAAGACACAAGCTGATGGACCAGATGACAGGGTCGGTAGATGTCCTGCAGATTTTGTAAGCTTGTCCACTTGCAAAGAAATGAAGGGTCTAAAAAAAGTTTTATCATAGGTGTATTTTAAAAGGCAGAGACAGAATATGAACCAAAAATCCAGAAAAAAAAAAAAAAAAAAAACCAACACAATACAAATGCTATAAATTGAGTTGCAGTTCAGTGAGTAAAATAAGTATTAGATCCCCAAGCAAAACATGACTTGGTACTTGGTGGAGAAACCCTTGTTGGCAAGCACAGAGATAAGACATTTCTTGTAGTTGGTGACCAGGTTTGCACACATCTCAGGAGGGGTTTTGGTCCACTGTTCTTTACATATCATCTCTAAATCCTTAAGGTTTCTTTGCAACTTGATGTTTCAGCTCCCTCCATAAATGCTCTATAGGATTAAGGTCTGGAGACTGACTAGTTTGGGGAGGAGTTAACCCCTTGGTCGTCCTAGATGTTAACTATGTGCCCAACTATGTGTAATGTGTGCTGCTTTTACTAATTGATCCCTAAATCAGAGATCATTCCCTCTGTACAGAGCTCAGGGCTGAGAATGTACACAGCCGATCAGCAGGTCCCAGTCGTCATCATTGGCGGGCACTTGCTGACAGACTCCAGCTGTGTACAATCACAGTGGGTGCCGGGGGCACGAATGCACGCACCCTAAACTAGGCAACAAGGTACAGGTTCATTACTTTACCTACAGCGGCCATTTGCCTGCAGTATGCTAGGTTGTTAAAGGAGTTGTAAAAGGCAGAAGTTTTTTTTTATCTTTATGCATTAAGATAAAAAACCTTCTGTGTGTAGCATCCTCTAATACTTATCTAAACCCCATCTCTCTCCAGCAATGTCCATGAGTGTCTTAGCCATCTGGGACTCTCCTCCTGATTGGCCGAGACACAACAGCGGCACCATTGGCTAACTGACTTTGACAGCCATGGGTGCCAATCGGGGAGTGGGGGGGGGAGCAGAGCCGGTGCTCCATGTCTGAATGGACACAGGGAGCTGTGACTTGGCTCAGGTGCCCCCATAACAAGCTGCTTGCTGGGGGGACACTCGACAACAGGGAGGGGCCAAGCGCAGTGAAGAGGGACCCGAGAAGGGGATGATTCTGGTTGCTCTGTGCAAAACCAACTGCACAGAGATGGCAAGTATACTAGGCATTTTATTTTTATTTTTTTTAAAAAGAGACTTTACTGAAAAAAGGAAAATCTCTTAATGAGGGCACAGATGACGAAAAAAATGTAAAAAAATTAATAAAAAAACCCTGACATGCTTTTAACCATTTCCTACTGCGCTTGCGGGACATAAAAAAAAAAGGAAGTCTTGCAAACAGCATCTTTGGAGGCGCTTTAGGAGCGGTGTATACAGTGAAAATAGTTTTAAAAAATACACCTCTCCTAAAGCACCCCTGCCCATTAAAATTAATGGGCAGCGCCGCCAAAGCAACTCCGCAGCGGTGCTTTTAACCCTTTATTCGGCCGCTAGCAGGGGGTTAAAAGCGCCCCGCTAGCGGCAGAAAAGCAACGATAAATCACTGCTAAAAAAATTGCGGTACTTTACCACCGACGCCCCTTCACCTCAGTGTGAACGTGCCCCAAGAGATTAAAAAAAAAAAAAAAAACGCAACAATAGTTGCAAGTGGACCCTGCTAGATACATTTCAGCTCAAAACACCCATATGCACTAGTTCTGACATATTTTATCCTTCATACGTGTTTAAAGACAAAATATAAATGACAAAATTAGTGTTACTTCCAACATCTAAGAAAAAAATACCACCCAAACAGGTCACGTAACTTTTTTATAGTTTCTTGCAAATGTGATGTAGGGACAAGGGTAGCCATATACACTACCATCTGGTTGTATAATCTCCTTTAAAATGTAACAAAGCTATATAATATGAGGACAGACCTAAAAAATCCATTCCATTTATACCTAAATCATGCTGGCCCTTGCACTACATAGTTGATGGTAGAAAGAAAACTGTACAATTAGTTTGTATAGTATATGGTCAGCTTAGCTCACTACAAAACCCCTTTCTTCGAGTTCAAAGGACACAGAACAGCAGAATTCCAGAACATTGTTTGTGTTCTTCCTAAAGGCAGCATTAAAAAAAAAAAAAAAAAAGCTATTGACTGGCAAAGTATAATTCCTCTTATTTTAATGATTTATTTTTTTGTGGAGAAAAGCAGTCATTGCAATAAAGAGGGCAATTTTTTTTCCAAAAAAGAAGGGAGAAGATTTCAGGGCTGGGTTGGTAAGCTACCAGGTTCTGGCTATCAGGCAGATTGGTAGGTGCCACACAGCCAGAATGTTGAGTTGCTATGGTGTAGAGTAAAACTGGGCCTCTCTCAATAGGAAGCCACCATCAGCCCTTGTTCACACAGCTTTAAAATAGTGCAAATCCATCTGAACTCACACGATTTCAAAGCTGCATTTCAGTCCGACTTCAGGGGTGGCTTCAAAAGACATCTGTGCTGGTTCATGCACAGATTTCTATTGAAATTGCCCCCGTAGTCACCAAAAGTAGTGCAGGAACTACTTTTAAAAAAATCGGTGCTGCGACAAAGTCGGCTTTGCACCGATTGGGACGCTCCTATTTGACCGAAGGGCCCAAAAATGCCCCAAAAAGCAAGAAACACACGAAAAATTAGCTGAGGGGAGGGTTTGTGAAAAAGGAAACCCTTATGCTCAAAAGGAGCTCAATAAAAATGTGCAAAAGAGCCCAAAAAAGCACTAGCTTCTTCAAGCTGAAACAAAAGCTCATATGCCTATAAAAGCAAACAAGCTGAAGTTAGAATCCGATTGACTACCATACACAGCTGCACCAGATTTCTCACTCTCCAGTTTTAGTAAATCGAAGAACACCATAAGTAGAGCCCAGTGCCTGCAATCCTCAGTCCAGCAAGTTCCAGTTACAACCTCCAAAGCAGTGCTGAAGATCAGTCAAAGCACCAGGTGAAAGACATACGTGGATAACCAACGCTTTTTTTATTTGCTAGTAGTCAAATCCTCCTAAAATGCAAAGTATAACCCAGTGTTCCTATGTACCTTGATGAAGAAAATGTAAAGATAGTACAATAAATTCAGTCAGTACCATCTAAGCCATTTTTTTCTTTAGGTTTTGGATCAAGGAGGGAATGGGTAAAAAGCCCTCTTTTTGGGCCACTGGGGAGATTTCGCTTCACTTTCTGCCCCAGAGGCACAACAGGAACCAAGTTAAAATCCCTAAGAAGTGAAATGCCCCATCAGTTGTCACCAGAACAGATGTCCCCATCCCTGTGCATTGTAGAGGTATCAGGCCCAGAGCTCTCCGATGAATATATTCAGCACAGATGTCCAAAAACGATAAATAACTTGCTCACTCTTGTTTGAAAATTTGGTTTATTTTAAATAAGTATTCTTTACAGCACCTATGTAACAGTAGCATGTACAAAGTCTTCAAACAAGCCACACTAGATGGCCAAGTACCATTGTATTAGCTTATAATCCATGCTGCCTCCAGCACTAAAGACAATAAAAGGCTTATATAATAAAGCAGTGCAAACAATAATGGTGACACTAATAGCAACTAATCAGATTTTAGATCAGAAAAAGTTTGGTCCTGATTGGCTGCTATTGGTTACTGCACTTTACCTTATTGAATAAACACATAAGCGGCAGGTTCCTCTGGTTGACAAAGCAATAATATTCATATATAGCCTGAGTTAGGTAAAATGCACACATCTTCATCTGAATTCAATATAAAAGTACACAGCATAATATATTCTAAATTAAAACAAGTGTGTGAGGTACATAAAAGACACAATTACAAAATGTAACATTGGGATGTATAATGGGATGGCAAACCTTCATGAAAAACACTGTGCCAAATGAAATTATACAAAAGTCCATGCAGCAAGATTAGTAAAAATTAAGAACGCAAGTCTGGGTGTAGCAGGCTGCATTTTTTGTACTGAATTTTTTCTATTTTGATAGCTTTCAGTTAATACATTGTTGCTTTGTAAAATGTATAAAAAGGCTTGTTAAGCATTACACTGCATTGGAATTTAGTGCACACAATCGGACGCATCAAACCCAAGACTGTAGCACATACAATATTGTACTATTCATTGCTGCAATCAAACGTGCACTGGAAATCAATCGCTTTGAACTGAAAGAAAAAAATAAAAAATAAAAATAAAAACACACACACACACCACACAAAGCAGTGAAGCATTGAAAATGGGTAGTATAACTCAGACACTTATGTACCAGTGTTTATTATCCGAATATGGATTCTATGCACTTCAAAAGTATAAAATGTGTCACAATGGTGAACAAAGCAAAAGAGCGGCATTTCTTTTAAAAGCAGAACTAGATTATTTTGAATGCAAACACTCTGAAATTCCAGGTCAATTCTAGTTCCCAGCCCAGAGGTCATAGGTTTTCCACACCTCCCATCATTATGCTCCTATATGTATTTGCCTAAAGGGCAGAGAAACCATTACAGAAGAGAATAGTGTGGCTCTTCCCATTCCTGTGTTTTACGTTATTTGTTGACAGCTACATTTTTTAAACAAGTCACAAATTGCTTAAAAAAATTAATAAAAGGGAGCAGGAGTTAGTGGGAAATAGGTGCGGTCAGAACTGGCCAAATGCATAGCCAGTTTCCTACAGAGAATGACCACAATTTTCCTCAGATGGCACTGCACCATCAACTTCCACTAATGCTGATGAACAAACTAGGCAAGATGGAATTTGGATTGGGCAAAGGGTACCAGATTTGTAATTATGGATGGTGGAGTATGTACCTAGAAATGTTTTTGCATCAACAGGAGGATGGAATATGGATGAGTGTTGAAATATTATATAAACATACATATATATATTATAGATATAGAGGAAACAAAGAAGTCCATGTACGCAAGGCCATTGTATATCAAATAAGCATATATTTAGATTTGTAACATATATGCACCATTTGCTTTTTTTCCTTTAATTTTCAATTGATTGCCCCCTTGTAGATCCTCAGATCTAGGATATTCCAGATGGAATTGTCAGATCTTTGCTCCCTAGAAAGGAATCTGCCAGGACAGCAGAGAGGCTCCTCCCACCTAGGGGGGACCGACGCCATCCTGGAACATTCCTGGAAAAAAAGAGCATCATCAGGTAATAACCATGTGTTTTTTTTCCCCGTCATCTTCCAGGATGGCTTGCAGAGAAGACAACATAGAACTACCTGATTAGGGCGGGTCCACAGCTTTAAACTCCTTCCCCTGGACAGCCTGTTTCTGGTTAGAGAACAGGCCTGGTCGCTAAGGGATAATAAAGATTTGGAAGCTGGATCCGTTAGCCATTTAGCAGATCTGGGAAGGAGAAACGCTGACCTTTTTAGTCAAAAGAAGTTGCCCCTGCTCTGTCAGAATGAGCTTTGAGGTTTTCTAGAGGAAATAGCGATGATGCCTGGCAAGCTTCGATCATTAAAATATTACTATCACAAGGTGATTGAAATATTTTGACACCCTCTTGCCTTTATATGGGCCCCAGAACAGAACCAACTAACTAGAGGTTGATCTGCAATCTTTAGATCTCACCCTACATAATCTTCAGTCAAGAGGTATCAATGGACAGCCCGATAATAGTCCCTTGTATTTACCCAGCGATATTTCTGCCACAATGCTATACATACTTCAAATGCATAAGTCCATACCTATGATCTTTCTCTAAATGCTGGTACGGCAGCTATGGGTGTTTGAAAAAGAATTGGGCAAGAATGAACCAGACTTATTTTTAAATGATGGGTGCTCTGCCAAAAGAATAAAGTCTGACTTCCTATGGCACATCGTGATACTGGTGGCAAAACTATGCCAATCAATAGTTTAGGAGACTGATGTAGGAAAGATGATCCGCACTCTGGTTGTTTCTCTTAAAAAAATAAATACAAAAAAAATGATATCTTCATTTTATAGAAAAGCCATAGTGCGTAGATAAAAACAGTTGATGCGTTTCAGCCTACAAGGCCTTAGTCATCAAAAAAAAGAGAATCAGCTGCAATACATACTGGGTGATCCATGTGTATACCACTAATGTCACACCTTGGTGGTGATAATATGCACATGTATGTACACACACACACACACACACACACAAAAACAGACAATTCCAAACAACAAACATTAAATAAAATTGTAATCTAATTTTTTTTGTATGTATGAGTGTGAATGTGTGTGTACACACATTCATACAAAAAAAAAAAAAACTATTTTATTTAAGGTTTGTTTTTTAGAATTGTGTGTGTGTGTGTGTTATCGCCACAAAATTAGTGGCATACACATGGATCACCCAGTATGTATTTTATGTTTTTATCTGTGTTTGTGTGCACTATGGCTTTTCAGCAAAATTACGATTTTTTAAGGAGCAACAACCAGAGTGCGGATCATCTTTCCTACATTACTCTACTTAGTCAACGACTGTGGATCGAGCACCCGGGAGCTCTGTCATCTATATGTTTTACCCTTGGGTTGGAAACGTAGCCTCAGAGAGTCTATACATTAGATCGCATATGAAGGCATTAACCATCATGGTACCAAAATAATGGTACCCAAAAAACACAAGCATAAACTCCAAATGTTGTGTATTTCGATACATAGACTTATAAACATGAGGACAGAGTATTTATCCAATACCCCATACCCAGCAATTCTTATGTAATTAATGTCAATGCCACAAAACCAACAATTTGTATAATCACATGTCATAGACATAGCCTAGACTCTGGCTATCTATCTAATATACATCTATATGGTAGAACCCAGGGAGCTGTGGGTGATAGAAATCTAGGCACATAAACTGGAGCGCATAGCAAATACTTTTACCCCATAATAGGTACAGCTTCAGCTCCTAGACATAACCAAATATTTTATTTGGAACAGAAGCAAAAGTGAGTCTCCTTAAATGACATATTTAAACAATGTATATTAACAGCGATTGCTGTACACCTCGCTTGCTTTATATAGTGCACACTAAGGTGGGAGACAAAGCTTCCCAGCTCATAACAAGTCCAAATGTAGTGATAAATGAAAGCTTCTGACACCTTTGGATAAGCCCTGAAGTGTGCAACTAAAGCAATCAGAAGGCCAACACCTGCAGGTATTAACGAGCAATCATTAAACCCAGGTTTGTCAATGCAACCCTAGCATGGAGATTACGCCCAGGAGTCTGTCAATTGCATTTTGCCCAATACACATCTAATGTTTTTAGTTCAGCCTAGGAGTGGGTTATTTCCCAAACCCAAGTACAGAAAGTCCTGATTAAACCACAGCAAACCCCACTAGGCTGTCACCTCCCCTTGCTGAAAACAGAGTGTAATTGATAATAGACATGAAGCAAACGGAGCCCAGGAGCCCTGCACATGCACAAGCAAGCGTAGAAAGCAGTTACCAGGTTGCAGCTTCTGCTGATCTCCGAGTTTGCCACCACCAGCTATGCAGATTGTAGGTGTAAGGGTCTCCGCCTCCAAATGACCAAACTAATGGTGGACAGAACACAAAGCACTATCACCCTGTGTTTGTAGGAGGCATGAAAACACCCACAGCAACCAATACCCAAAAGAGAGAGTACATCCTCCTAAGGGTAACCACCTTGTGGCCATCTGCCAAAATTATAGCAGGTGTCATTGCGAAACTGGAGTACATGATGTAGCTTTACAGACCAAATAGAATCTGCTGTAATACTCCTGGAAAGATCAAGGTCCACCTACTACATCCAATCGCGTTCCCTCCCTGGCGTCTGTCGATGATGGCACCAGGGAATACTTACACAACCACCCTATAGCTGTCCATTCAAAGGGACCTGCAGCATAGCAAACTGCATTCTGTCCTGGCTTACCAAAAAAGTTCACCTGCCTCAGCAGACAAGCGTCCCTTTCCGAATCTGAAAGTAGTTGGGGAATCTAAATGCCTCTGCTCCAGTCATGCAGTACTCCCTTCGAAAAATTTGGGGAAGCCAGCAGCTGTGATCCATCTATATTTATCAGCACCAAACCTCAGGAGCTCAGCCAGCAAATTAAGATATGGCAGTTGATCAAATGTGATTAAGGGAGGGCTCTCCTAGAGCCTCGGTGCCCACGAGGATAGCCGCTTCTCCGGTGGCGAAGAAAACTTAGTGAAAATTACGACAAAGTTTGTCATTCCTTCATCAACGCTCTAGGAATCCTTTTAAAGAGCGTTGCAGCACTGGAGCTGTGTCCAGGCAGTAGATAACCTGTACTTGCAGGCTATGCATCTGTCCCTTAGGCGGTTCCCCTTTTGCTCCCATCCCTTGCCCTACAGGAAGCAAAAACAAGGTAGTATGAGCCTTTCACAAGGAGAGACAGGGTGCACACAATCACCCTATGACCAGCAGCCAACCACCTAGGGAGACCCAAGTGAAGCCCCACCACCAGTAGGGAAAAGAGGGATACACACACAACCAGACTACCCAGTCCAGCCCTGCTGGTCTGAGGATTGTACAGAGAATCCACCCAAAACCTTACCTTAGGGCCAAAGTCTGCAGGTGTCCTACACCTGCTACCCTGCATAGTCTCCTCCCTGGCGACTTACCAGCAAAAATAAACTTCTTTAGAGATCGTGTCTGGCCGCAGGAAACACATATACTGAGGGGTAAGGATGAGCTCTGGCATGTTCACACACCCCACGTGCAGAGCCCGCCAGGAAGTCGGTGCTGCGCTAATCACAGGCAATGAGACATTTCCTGATCTCTGCGGCCACGAATCGGGACAATGTCTCACTGCCTGTAATTAGCGCAGTGCAGTGCCAACTTCATGGCGGGCTCTGCACGTGGGGTGTGCGAACACGCCGGAGCTCATCCTTACTGAGGGGCCATGACCTATGGGCGGTCTTTTATAATGTGGATCATGAGTTTTCCTGTGCTAGGTGGGAGGAGCCTCTCTCTCCGTAAGCCGTCATGGAAGATGACTGGGAAAAAAACTATTTTTTACTGTCCATTTTACAACCTTCCTCAGTTATCTCCATCAAGAGACAGATATTAACTCAGATGCGGAGGGTACCTCTTTCTAAAGACAACCAGGAAACATTCTAGTCTCCTCATTGAAGTTTAGCGTTAAATATATTAAAAAAAAAATTACATATTTAAAATATTTTTTTTATACTTTTTTTTTGTGACAGATGTCTTAACAGCCAGTGACACAGACAAATGTTGAAGTTCTCTAGCATTCACATTAGCACCTAGCACATATTCTCAGCAAAGCTCCTGTATGCCTGGGGCTACAAAAATGTCACTTTTGAGATAAATTAACAGTTATAAAGCAATCCAAAACCCATGGACAGTGTGCTTCTCTTTCCAGACAGAAATTCTTCATGTTTTGAGGATTGCCGTGCAATACAGCACTTACAGCAGCTACTTGCAGTTTGAATCCATTTAACATCTAAAAGACTGCCAAATGAATGAAGTCTAAAGTATGACTAATCCTAGAAAATAAATTTCAGATTATAACAACCAGTCTTGAATACCTTCTTGAAGTATATAGAACTTGCTTTAAAATGCCAAAGCAAGAGTACTTGAAACATTTCACATCCTTAACTGCAGCTAATGGAAATTAGTCATCCCTAGATTTGAAATATTGCATTTAAAAACTGTGGAAAATGGCATAATTAAGATTTACATTCACAGCACAGGACACCAGTCACTGGCTTCTCTTTAGCGGTTTACAAATCTGTAGTTATAACTTCTGGCTATTTAGCATATTCCTGTGTACTAGTGACCTATATGTAGCAGCCATCTGTTGATAGACAAAAAAACTCGCTCAAGTGGTTTATACCAAGCTCATTTCAATGTAAGAAAACACAACAAAAATAATAATAATTTGAACGCTTGCCCTCTTTTTATAACAAAATAAGTGACCTTTATGGAATTTTACTACATGAAGAAAAATTTAAACTTGATTAACTGTCCTTTTTGTCATCATGATCACAAAGTGCAAACTTTTGCCTCAGGACCTCTGAAATGAGATTGATGGGATCGTCTTCTTTGTGCAGAAATTGGTTTCTATTAGACCTAGGAAAAAAAAAAAAAAACACAGAACAAGTATTACTTTAAAAACATAACTAAAATTAGTCAAATGCCATATTAAGTCACTGCAATGCACCTGTCTAACAAGAGTCTTCTTGTTCATTCTCTACACCAAATTTTTCACAGGACCACTTCCTCACACGATCAATTCATGTGGGTTCAAGTTTAAATAAAATGGCTTGTATTTAACTACTAGCCATATCACCAGGAAATTATTTCCCCAATATTATCAGACCACTGAACCTAAATAAAACGTTTTTTTCCCCTCAATGCCTGCCAATAGGCAAGACATATGTTGTGTAAAGGATCGACCATTTTGTTTTCACAATCATTGAGAGGAGACCCCTTTCGGAACATGAAACTGGTTGTTTTACCAAAATATGTCAAGTCTGAGCAAGGCTGCTGATACTTCAGTAATGTGAATAAATGGCTCATAGAATTTACCAATCTCTGCTTGTTTTGATTTTGTGAATATCCTTTAGAATTCCCATCATATCTGCAAAACTGTTGGACTTTGAGAGACAAACGGAGTCTTCGTCATCAGACATGTTAGTCTCTATTTGCCGCTGGTGAGTAAACGAAGATTCCATTATTGAGGAAGTGGAATATTCTGACACATCCAGCTCATCCTCCTCCGTAATGTCACTAATTACAAATGATGTGGTTGATTGAAAAGTGGGTGCATAGTCAACAAAAGGGGTACTTGTATCTACGTTGCCAGGTAAAGATTCTGTTGAGCCTGAAGTTCCTGAAAGACAAGTCGTCAGAAATCAGTTTTAAGAATAAGTGTATAGTCAGCAACAATTGTCAAAAAAAAATAATAACATAGTACTATATTCAAGAGCATTTTCACCTTAAGACCCTTTTCACACTGGGAGGCGTTTTCAGGCGCTTTAGCGCTAAAAATCGTGCCTGTAAAATGCCTCATCTGCAGTCCCAGCATGAAAGCCCGAGTGCTTAACACTGGGATGCTGTGCTGGCAGGACGTTAAGGCTGCTTTTACACTGAGCAGTGCCAGGCGTCGGCGGTAAAGCGCAGCCATTTTTAGTGGCGATTTCCCAACGTTTTTCCTGTGCTATTCAGCCGCAAGGGGGGGGGGCGCTTTGCCGGTGGTTCGGCGGTGTATACACCGTTCCTACAGCGCCTCAAAAATGCGGCTAGCAGGACTATTTTTCCTGCCATTGCACCGCTCCAGTGTGAAAGCTATAGCGCCTGCAAAGCTCCTTAGTGTGAAAGAAGTATAAAAAAAAAAAGTCCTGCAAGTAGCATCTTTGGGGCGGTATATACATCGCTCCTGCCCATTGAAATTAATTGGCACCACTGGTGAAGTGCCTGCAAAGCGATTTGGCGCTACACGGATGCTATTAACCCTTTCCTTGGTCGCTAGCGGGGGTTAACAGCACCCCGCAAAGTGCTTTTAGTGGCTCTTTACAGCCAAGGCGGCCATGGTTGCAATGTGAAAGGGTTCTTAGGCTCCACAACAGGGCCTTTTTGGAAAGTTTTAAATTAAAGTGGATGTAAACCAATTCATGAAATTTGACCAGGGGACATAAATCTGCAGTGTTTACTTATCTCTCTACAAAGCACCGATTCCCATGTGTTTCTGCGGTTTCTTTTCTCTGTTATCAGCATGATAACTTCTGACAAGTTCTGAGATGGGAGATAAAAGCAGCCTGACGTTTGTGTCGTGGGAGGTTGCTACAAGTAGATTAGCAGAGAGCTTGTCTTGTCACAGCTCTGAAAGTATCTTTGTTCTTCTACCCATGTGGGGGTTCCTTTCCTCCAATCAGCTGTCTCCCAGTGTAAGCCAAAACTACAATCCTGATGCTGAATGAGGAAGTGAAAATTCTAACAATGTAAAAATTCTAAAGACAGGGAAAGACAGCATATATAGATGTATAACTTGCGTAGGAGGATTTATTTAATCTCTTGCATCATCTTAGGAGGTTTACTTTAGTGAGAATATGTGAGGGTTTGCATCCACTTTAAATTTAAAGTGTTTCTAAAGCCTCAAGGATTAAAAAAGGTAAACAACCTTTTGTGGCAGCCCCCCCCCCCCCTTATACCTACCCCATCGCGATTCAGTGCTGTGCATGAGAGTTACGGCTCTCTTGGCTTTGTTCTTCCTCCCTGGGCAGATCAATAGCATCAGGAGCCATTGGCTCCTGCTCATCAACTCCAGTGATGAGGGAGCAATTGACACAGCAGTAGATCTCGGGAGCGAGCCCGCATGAGTGGAGAGAGGAGGAGCCAGGAGCGCTGGTGGGGACCTGAGAAGGAGGAGGATTGGGGCCGCTCTGTGCAGGTCCCCCCCCCCCCTTACAACCACTTTAACTACTACTGTTTCGGCAATGGTACATCTAAACCCCATTACTGAAGTTTTTACATATTTTAACTTGTAAGGCCCCACACAGGGCGGATCAGTAATAATCGCTCCGTTGATCCCCAATGAGCCGGCGGATGACAGGGCGGCCCCTGCACACTGTGCAGGGACCGCCCTGTCTTTTCTCCGCTCTCCCCTATGGGGGGGGATCGGATGAACACGGACCGTATGTCCGTGTTCATCCGATCCGCTCTGCAGACAGAAGAAAAAAAATAGGGTTTTCTTCCGTCTGCAAAATCGGATCTTTGCGGAGACGGACGATTACGGGTGTCAGCGGATGTTCATCCGCAATCATATAGTGACCAATGTATGTCCCATTTTCAGCCGCAAACGGATGGATGAAAAAGCGGACATACGGTCCGCACGTGTGAAAGGGACCTTAGCGTACAAATAAAAATTGACTTTCCATCTTTTGAAAATGGCAGCTTTCATTAAAATACCACGTGTAATCCTGCCATGAAGGTTCTTGTTCAGGCATTTCAGGTTATGGGGTGACAACATTCTCCTAATTGTACCTCTGTGTGGCCACCCCATAACCTGAAATGCCTGAACAAGAACCTTCATGGCAGGATTACCAGGTATTATTTTAATGAAAGCTGTGGAAAGCAACCTTTGCCATACATTAACCAAGTTAAAACTTGTAGAAACTTCAGTAATGGGGTTAAGATGTACCATTGCCAAACCAGTAGCCACACATAACTTTAACCATGGCATAAGACAATCTTCCACATCAGCTAACCCCCCCAACCCTGAAAAGGAAAAATGTCAGTAAAATATTACATTGGGTTTACCAAATTTAATCCTGGCTCCTGAGGATTACTGTAAAGTGTGAAGCTCAACAATACCTGCATTTCCAACAACAATTCTAGCAATTTGAGTTCTTAGGAGGCTCAGCTCATCTTGCAAGTCTGTAGATCTGTTTAGAGATGTGCTTGGTTTCTTCAAAGAAAACATTTTCTCCTCTTTCAGTTTCAGATTGGGGACAGATGAATTTCTATGCATTACTAGAAGTGGGCTTGGCCTCCATTTGTGCTTCAGGGGTCTACTGTCACTCCTAAATACACACAAAAAATAAAATATAAATATATATTTTGCACCAAATAAACCAGAAGATCCAATAAAAAAAAACAACAAACACACACACACACACACACACACACACACACACACGGAGGCAATACT
This sequence comes from Rana temporaria, assembly GCF_905171775.1. Taxonomy (NCBI): domain Eukaryota; kingdom Metazoa; phylum Chordata; class Amphibia; order Anura; family Ranidae; genus Rana; species Rana temporaria. Next base: position 283,140,786 of record NC_053490.1, read on the forward strand.
GCAACCGAGAGCTGTACAAAGAGAATGCCTACTTAAAAAAAAACCTTGGTTGTAAAGGTAAAAGTTTTTTTACCTTAATGCATCCTATGCATTAAGGTAAAAAAACATCTGACAGCACAGCCCCCCCGTTTTACTTACCTCACCCCTCGAAAGTCCCGGGCGCGTGCTTGTCATCCTGTTTGGTTCCCAGCCTGGCCGTTGATTGGCTAGGCTGGGCGGATTGATGGCAGCGCAGCCATTGGCTGGCGCTGCCGTCATCACAGTGGATGACGCTATGGCCGCCGCTGTATCACGGGAGCGCGCTCGCAAAAGCTTTCCACAATGCGAGCTCGCTCGCATGAAGGTAGAAAGCTTTTGCGAGGAGGAGCAGAGACAGCCGCAGAGGGACCCCAGAAGACAGGATTCGGGGCCACTCTGTGCAAAACGAGCTGCACAGTGGAGGTAAGTATAACAGGTTTGTTATTTAAAAAAAAATATATTTCTCCCTTTAGTGTTCCTTTCAGTTGCATTTATATATTCTACTTTATTTTATTTAATTACAGTACATAAAACACAAAAGCATAACACATCTTAGCAAATCCAGTCATGGGCAAATTTAAGGGATTAGTGCACTGTAAAACAAAGTACACTTATCCTTGCCTCCCACCGATGACCTAACTTACCCCCACAGACTTCTATGCAACCGCCTCTGAACTCAAAACACGCGGTAATGCACAGGCGTGGCCAGGACAGTGAAAACTTGCACCGCTAGATGTAAACATACAGCAGAGCTGTAGCCATCAGATCCAGGCTAGTATGAATCATTGGAGGCAGTAAAGAGGACAGTTGCACTTTGTTACAACCTTTTTACTGTTTGACAGTAACAAATATCACTGGCATGTAAAGAAATTTACAGCTGCAATAGCAGCTAAGAGTTTACTTACTTTTAAGAAAAGCTTGCTGGCTATATACAAGGTGTGATCTGGTGGCTATATAGACCCCCTCATCGCTTCTATGGTGCTCACCCCCCCCCCCCACACACACTTTCCATGGGGTCCAACACCTCAGAAGACCTCAGATGTCTCCATTGAGAGGACTTAAAGCTCCCACCCATTCAGAATTGCACATGACTGCACACATGTACATAAAATTACGCTTGCGTATGCACAGGATGATCTAAAAAGGAGAAGCTGTTGAGCTCTCACCTTTTTTTTTTTTAATGCATTTCTTGTTTTACAAAATGTATCAAAACAAACATCCCCTTCGGTACCCAACCCCCCTCCAAAGTTCTGTCCAGCCAGTTGACAAGCCATAGATAAAATGTACATGATTTGGGTGTTGCCTGGGTGGAGTGGGCATCCTACCAGACCTATCTAATGTTTTATTTGGACCCAAAATTCCCACCCATTCACTTCACCCTCAAGTTACCATCCATTCCTCTCCTTCATATTCAAGTTTCTCTTAGGTCACTTTACATCGTCTGAGTGTTTTTCGGCGCTATTAAAGTTTACATGTTGATTCATCTTGCTTCCCACCAGAGTTTCCAAATCTTGTCATAACACACACACACACACCGCTTTTTCTTGAGAATTACCCTGTTCATATCGTTTACCCATTCCCCACTGGACGGAGGCGACGCTGACTGCCACCTCTGGGCGATCAGGATCCTTGCTTGGAATAAGCATCTCATAACTGCCATTTGGGTGTTTACTGGGATTAGCGGAAGGAGTGGGAAACCCAGGAGACAATGTTTCACCTCCAACTCAGTGGAGGTTCCAAACACTGGGTCGATGGTTCCCGTCACCTCCGTCCAGTAGCGAAACGGCTTCGGACATCTCCAAAACATAGGGACATGGGGCATCTTGGGTCTGGCCGACGGCCGAACTGAATTTTTTTTTACGGGGGGGTATAGCAAGTTCTATATAATAAGAACAGGTGTGACATCCTCTGAGAGGGGGATAGCGAAACCAATGGGGCCAGTTCAAGGATTCTATTCCACTGCATTTCAGAAATATCTCCCACCTCCCCCCCCCCCCCATTTTCTCTTATACATAGGGGGTTCTAACCCTCCCTTTGTTAATATGTGGGTATAATATTTTTGAAATTAGCCCTTTCCCTGCCTCTGCATTGATTATTTTTTGAAGTACTGGGATTGTACTCCATTCTAAAGTCCTCCCTCAGAACTGTTGCTCCAGTGCGTTCCTGACCTGCAAGTATCTAAACAAAGATTTATTCGGTAGAGTGTATTGATCTCACAATTCCTGGAAAGTTTTCAAGGAGCCGTATAACTGGGTAATCTATTTTTTTCCACATCTCTCCCATTCCCTTACTGCCCCCATCTTCTGCAGTTGAGGACACTATACTTCAATATTACCTTCACTGTATCCTATACTCATCATTATATTCAGAGTAGGGAGTCCTGAAAAAAAAAAAAGGATCCTGCCTTCAGGGCCTCAGCTATTGAGTCATGTGGGGTATTTTGTAGGAGCATCTTTCTTCCTGCTTCTCGGCCTGCTAGGTTACACCCCCCTATGTACTGGAGTTGCGACACCAGAAAATAGCTAAAGGGGTGCAGAAGCACTACTCCTCCTTCCCGTTTCTGTAGCTGAAGGGTACTTAACTGAATTCTTGCAGTACCACCTTTCCAAATAAATTCCCTGAACACAGTGTATGCTTTGAAACACTTTTTGTACAGCCAGATTGGGGAATTATGTAATGCATAAAGGAAGTGTGGCATCCAAATCATTTTAATTACAATGACTTGCCACAGATATTGGCAGGCATTTCCACACGTTTGTTTTCCCCCTTAATTTGGCCAGCAACAGGTCAAAATTGTCTGATATGTAATGTTGGGGGTCTCGAGATATTTATGCCCAGGTATTTAAATCTAGTCACCACATGGATCTGGGCCACCTCCTCAGGCAGGGGGCCTTTGAAATGGTCTACAGGGGAGACTTCCGTTTCCGGGGGAGGAGTCGAGGACATGGCGGACTAGACGCTCTGACTAGGAGAGTCTAGCGGTTCCCCGAGCACACACGGACAGGAGAGCGGTCATACCAGGGCCCCTCACCCCCACTACTGTTGACTGGCTGGCCGGGGGGAGAGACTACCATCACCGCAAGAGGATAATTCCTTACAGCCGTCGATGTCGCGGCGTGGACGTAGCGCTGGGAAGAACTTCAGGGGAGCTCCCGCTCAGCCCGGACACGCGTACATAACGCGCTACATGACAGTTAAAGGAGACCAACAGAAACAGCACGAGGATTACGCGGTAAGCAGACGGAACTCCCTCGCAGAGAGTGTACTGCCCGCCCAGCCAGCACTAGCGCCGGCACAACTTGAGACCCCCGGCATACCAGCTGTGACTCAACTGATAACCTGCAAGGGGGGAAGTGAAGGGGGAGCGCCAGAGCCTTCAGGAACACAGGTGAGAGACACTACAATATCAGAAGGACTAACAGCACATACAGGCACCCAGTTTCACCATCTCTCACTAGATCAGCAGGCTCACCTTGAATCCAAATCCCCATTACTACTAACACTTATACCTCCGCCCCCCCCAGTAGGAGCATCACAGGTGCCGGGCAGACTATCAGAGACTTTATCTGGGGTATTGTCCGTGTCCTTGAATATGGATAAAGGGTACAGCGCCCAATTTCATGGAGATGAAAGGGAGAACCTGACTGAGCGTAGTGGTTCAGCCGAATCATTTAAGCTGCCATTATCACAAACTTCCCTGCAAACAAGGAGGGAAGAGACGGAGCATCCCCCAGATAATAGGCAAATTAGTATGCTTATTCAAGCACTTCCGACCAAGGAAGATATGCAACAAATCGTAGCAAACATTACTGCCGCAATGATGGGGGAGATTGAGAAAGTACGAGTAAAAGTGGCGGAGGTAGATCAAAAAGTTGAAAGGTGTGGGGAGCAGCAGGGTGTCATGGAGCTCAGAATGGCAGAATTGGAAGAGAGAGTCCAATCCCAGCAACTCCAATTAATTAGACTACAGTTACAAGCTGAAGAAACAGATAACAGAAGCAGAAGAAACAATTTGCGGATAAAGGGAATACCTGATAAGTATGAAGGGATGGAGTTGAGAGAGGTGGTAACGGCAGTATTGAACAAATTATTGAAAAGACCCCAAGAATCGCCACTGGAGCTAGACCGGGTGCATAAAATCCCCCTCGGGAGGTATCAAGATCGAGTGGCCCTGCGTGATGTACTCTGTAGAGTCCATTTCTATAGGATAAAGGAGGATATCCTTAGAATTGCCTGGAAGGAGGGTACAGCAGGGGTCTTGGAGGAGTCGGATATTCAAATCTTCCCGGATCTCTGCCCGCAAACTAAAAGCAGGAGAAGGTTATTAAAACCCCTATTAGAATACATAAGAGACACTGGGGCTACCTACCGTTGGGGTTTCCCTCTAGCCTTAATCGTGAAGAAGGAAGCAGAAACCTATTATCTAAGCGAGCCTTCGCAACTCCCTAGGTTTTTTCAATTTTTGGGGGTAGAACCAATAACCGTGCCCAACTGGCTGGCCCCGCCTGGATATGGTGAAAGAAGGAAAGATGGAAAAATATTATAAGGAAAAAAAACATATATCTGAGTTTATTAGCAAGATCGGACTAAGTCGCAGCTAGACTGGGCCCATAGAAAAATACACAGTCCTTTTGTTTTTTTTTTTTGTTTTTTTCCCTCATTAGAGTTTGGGTGTTCCGTGTTTCCCCCTTTTTTTTTTTTTTTTTTTTCCTCTTTTTGGGGGATCAGCTTTTTTGCTTTTTAATTTCCAGACAAGGATGATATGTAAGAATTATTTGTATTACAGGTTCTTACCTATAGGAATGAAAAGCAGTCTGAAACGGGGGCCTCCTAAACCTTTTTTTTTTTTTTCTGGTTGCTGCAAAGGAATGTATCGGGACGCAGAGAAGGATAGCTGCCCAGAGGGTTATATATAGATCTGAAATGTGAAACTAGGGGAGGTTAGGGGGGGACACCTATCCGTCACCAGTGGTGCTCGGAAGCGTGGCCTTCTTTCTCGGTTCCCCCCCCCCCCTTCTTTTTTTTTTTTTTTTTCCTCCTTCTCTCTGCTTTGTTTATTTTCCTCAAACTAATTCAACACCCTAGTTCCTGTTAGTTGTTCCGATAGTAAAAGGGGAGGGGTGTATTGGGCCCGGGAGGGGGGGGGGGTAAGAGAAGACACTGGACACTGGATACAAATAAGAACACATTGTATTATGATTCACACGGAGTAGGCCACTAGGGGGAAGGGGAATTTATTTATTTATATATTGATTTATGTATTTAATTATTATTGTTCTGTTTTTTTTTTTTGTGTGGGGGGGATGCTAAGGGAGCTCACTGGCACATTGCCACACAGATATAGTGACATACATAGATAATTATGTCTGGCACTATAAGATATACACTGGATTTTTTCTTGACCGTTGAAGGGGGGGGGGGAGGGGGGGGTGCCTAGGGTAAATTGTAGAAGTGGTTAGAGCCTTTTTTTTTTTTTTTTTTTTTTTTTTTTACTATGCTAAGTCAACACTAGTCTATGTATTTTAAGTGGCGGTATTTTTGTGAGCACGCAAGAGGGAGGAAGTTCAAGAACTAAGAGGTAGGTGGGGGGTATAGGGTTTGGGGGAGAGGGAAAGAGGGCGGGAGGAAGTAAGAGGGAGGGAGGGTGGGAAAGGGCATTCTAGAAGTGATGTAGGAACTAGGGGAAGTAGAGTTAAAAGAGAGTAGAGTAAAAGGCAAGGTTGACGGCTCAGTGTGGGGAGTGAGTTGAGACGACAAGGAGCTGTGAGAGAGGGGAGGGGGGGGGTGGTGGGGGTGTTGGGGAGGTTCAGAGGGGGAACAGAAGATGTTACCGGGAACATGAGAGGGGGTTATGGGGGTAAGGGAAGAGGTAGGTGCTAACCTATATGTGATCATAGAGATGTGAAATTATGTTTTGAAATTTTGGTTTAAAGCGCCTTTGCTGGTTTTGTTTTCGGTTTTATTAATGCATATGTAATATATCCAAATAAGCATAACTTACATATTACTTATGGGAAAAGTTTGAGATAAGAGGAGAAGTCTGTGTAGAAGGACAACACTGGCCGGTAGTAAACCGGATGGTTAGCGATAAGTTTTCATAGAAATGGAGGGGTGAGGGGCAATAGACTTAGATTTAAAAAGAAAGAGGGTGAGTGCTGATAGGGGAACCGGAGGAGACTCTCCGCTGTGCTCTCACACTTCCCCCCATTTAGCGTCTCTCCTCCTGTAGGAGGGAAGTCGGAGACGCGTGGGGGTGTTTTTTCTTTTTTTTTTCCCTTTTTTTCCCTTTTTTTTTTTTTTTTTTCCTCTTACAATTACTCAGACATCTGGACGGAGATCTTGAGCCTGAGATACAAAGGGGGGGGGGGGGACCCGGGGTTTTTTTTTTTTTTTTTTTTTTTCTTCATCTTGTGTCCTTCCATTAGGGTTAAGCGGGCCGGTCGCCTTCCTCTCTCCTCATATGACTTATGGGAGATAAGGGCTCAGACCGGTGGTAAAAGTTGACGGGGGTTAGGAAAATCGGGTATATAAACGACAACGTAACTATGAGATCAGAAATGCATAGACTAAATATAACATCGTACAATGTGAAAGGGCTTAATATCCCGGAAAAAAGAACGAAACTGATGTATGAATTGGGGAGATTAAAAACACATATTGTGTTTTTACAGGAAACCCACTTCAGAAAAGATAAGATTCCAAAATGGAAGAGCCAGAGATTCCCAGTGGTATATATGGGGGCTTCCCAGTCATCAAAAGCGAATGGAGTAGCTATTTTATTTGCCAAAAACATAACTTGGAAAGAATCTAAGGTAGTGACTGATGAAGAAGGGAGGTTCATATTGATAAAAGGCCTAATAAATGAAAGAAAGGTTACATTAGTAAATATTTATCTCCCCAATGAAGACCCAGTGTCCACTATGGGTAAATTTGTAGAAATAATAAAAGAAAACAAAGAAGGGGCCCTTATAGTAGGAGGAGACATGAATATGCTGTTGGATCCGAAAATGGACTCTTCCAGGGGGTCCTACAGCATATCTAATTCTAAACTTAGACAAGTAAGAAATATGTTGTACGACCTGCAAATAGTGGACAGCTGGAGAGCCCAGCATGTACACGACAGAGATTATAGCTTTTACTCCCACAAACACAAAACCTACACACGAATCGACTATATCTTCCTTGACCGAGCAGTCCTGTTGAATTTAAAAGAATCCTCAATTGGGTCGATTACAATTTCAGATCATGCCCCAGTCAGTTGTCTTATTGACTGGGGAGTAACAGGACCTAGAGAATGGAACTGGAAGCTCAACGAGACCTTAATCAAGGACCCAGAATATGAGGAGAAGATTGGGCAGGAAATAGAGATATTTTTTGATACAAACAGGGACGATGGAACATCCCCACTTTGTAAGTGGGAAGCACATAAGTGTTACCTAAGGGGAATACTGATTTCATTGGGGGCACAGAGGAAGAGAAAACTAGGAGCAAAAATAGATTCCTTACTAAGAGAAATTAAAACGGTGGAAAATGAACATAAGAAAGTGCAGAAAATAGGAAAGGAGGAAAGACTGATATCCTTACGGGAGAAACTAAATTTACTATTGATGGACAAGGCGAAAGCCCAGCTGAATAGATGTAGAAGGGCTTACTATGAATTCGGCAATAAACCTAGCAAAATGCTTGCGAATGCACTGAGAGAGTCTAGAGCTAGAAAACATATAGAGAAAATAAAAACACAGGGAGATAAATTAGTGAGCCCCTCACATTTAATAGCAAACGCATTCAGAGAGTACTACAGAGATCTGTACCAACTGACTAATCAATCTCAGGTAGAGAAAGTACATAACAGAGAAGTGAGAGTAAAAGAATATCTAATGAAGTCAGAAATGCCTAAAATACCAGAGGAAAAGATAGAAAGTATGGAAGGTCCGATCACAGCAAAGGAATGTCAGGAAGTAATAAAGGAAATGAAACCAGGTAAATCACCAGGGCCAGATGGCTATACGCTCCGGTACTACAAAATTTTCCAAGATAAAATAATACCGAAATTTTTAGAGGCCTTTAATTCTCTGAAAGAAGGACACCCGATGAGAAGAGAAACATTAGGGGCACACATAGCTGTCATCCCCAAGGAAGGGAAAGATCCCACAGTCTGTGCGAGCTATCGACCGATATCATTGTTGAACATAGACTTAAAAATATTTTCAAAGATAATTGCCAACAGACTAGCACCCAATATCTCATCCCTCGTACATCCAGACCAGGTGGGCTTTGTACCTGGAAGAGAGGGAAGGGAGAATACTCAAAGAGTGTTAAGTACCATTCACTTGGCCCAAGTCCACCATAAACCAATAGCACTTATTTCAACTGATGCGGAGAAAGCCTTCGATAGGGTGGATTGGGGCTTCTTGAAGGCTACACTTAAGTACATAGGGCTGGGTGTAGGCATGCAGAATTGGATTGCAAGCCTCTACTCTTGCCCGTCGGCAAGGGTAAAGGTTAATGAAGTGTTATCTGATTCATTTCCAATCCAGAACGGGACCAGACAAGGTTGCCCGCTCTCCCCGATTATATTTATTTTAACACTGGAGCCATTTTTGAGGACAATTAGATCAAACGCAGACATAAGGGGATATCAGGTTAAAGGAGTGGAATACAAAGTGGCGGCTTTCGCAGATGATCTCTTGTTCTCAATAATGGCCCCAGAATTATCATTGCCACCTTTGATGAGAGAGATAAGGGAATACGGAGCCCTCTCTAATTTCAAAGTAAATTACACCAAGTCAGAGGCAATGGGGATAGAAGTAAACAAACAGGCAAAAGACCAGCTAACAGTGAACTTTCCCTTTAAATGGTCAGAATCGCACATACTCTATCTAGGAACAAAAATATCAAAAAATTTAAATAGAATTTTTGAATTGAATTTTGTTCCGTTGACGAGGCAAATTAAATCTGACTTCATTAGATGGGAAAAAGAAACGTACTCATGGTTCGGGAGAATTAGCATCTTAAAAATGAATGTGCTACCAAGACTACTTTATCTATTCCAAACTCTACCGGTAAAGATTCCCCCGAGTTACTTAAAGGACTTAAGATCTAGGTTCGTGCAGTTTGTATGGGCAGGGAAAAAGGCGAGAATACGTAGGGAAATATTAGCGCTACCCAAGGAGAGGGGAGGAGTGGGCTTTCCTGACCCAGTGGGATATCACGAAGCAGCCCACATGGCAAGAGTGGTCGAGTGGTGTACACGAGAGAAGCATAAACCCTGGATCCATATAGAGCAAATGATCACAAATATCCCATTGGAAGGTATGGCGTGGATACAGGAAGTAGATATACCAGGAGAAGTAAAGAAACATCCAACAATAGGGGCCACCTTGCGAGTAATGAAAAAATTATTCAGGAAAACGAAATGCTCGGTCCTCCCAAGCCCACTTACCCCGGTTTTGGGGAATCCGAAATTTCAGTTAGGGATAGAAGATACACACTTTAAGACGCTAAAACGGTTAGGCTGGAGTAGAGTAATACACTTTGAGGGGGAGACTCACAGGGCTGGAAGGGATGAAAGGGAGGAACCACCAATAAACGAACTCGACCCAATGAGACAAAATCAACTAAAAACGGCAATCAGAGCTATGAACCCAAAAGGGAAACCGCTTAGAGATCTCTCAGGTTATGAGGAAATATGCTTAAAGGGGGAAGAGATAAGACATGGCCTCTCATTGATGTATAGCCTATGGGTGGACGAGGCAGCACCGACTGATTTACCGTTCATAAGAGCTTGGGAAAGAGAGTTGGAGGTTGCCTTCACGGAAAACCAGAGAACGAAAATTTTTAATTTCACACATAAAGCATCTTTGGCCACCAGATACCAAGAGGGAGGTTACAAAATCTTAATCAGATGGTACAAAACTCCAGTAGTGTTAAACCGGATATTTCCGGAGGTGTCAGATAGATGTTGGCGATGCGGTAGGGAAAAGGGAAATATGTTACATATTTTCTGGACATGTGCAAAGTTGGGGGATTTCTGGAAAATGGTTAGAGACACGGTCAAGGATATTGTGGAGGTGGATCTGGGAGGCAATCCTGCCACGTATTTACTGCTGGATTTACCAATCTCTGTGGCCAGGTTCAAAAAATCTTTGTTAAGACATCTACTAGTTGCAGCTAGGGCGTGTATCCCAATCCTGTGGAAAAGTACAAACATCCCAAACAAACAGCAATGGCTAGGTAGAATTTCGGAAATTCAACAAATGGAAAAGCTTACCATGGGCATAAGAGAACAAGAAGATAGGTACAGACTGATATGGGATCCCTATATAAGATACAGAGAAGGAGAGCTTTGAGGGGGGAGGAGTAGAGGAAGGAGACGGCGGAGATGTAGGGAGAATATGGGAGTGACATGGATGCCCTTTTTTTTTTTTTTTTTTTTTTTTTTTTTTTTGGGGAGGGGGGGGGGGGGGAAGGGTGGAAGGGGGGTGGATAAGGGAAGATCTGGAAACGGGTAGGCGAGGTATAGGTCGGGGTAATCCAGAACAAGTAGTGGCTAAGTGTAACGGTACAATAATAGAAATTCTGTTGTAGTTATGTATTCGGTGTAAGCAGTTTACGAGTATATGGATACCCGAAATGTATTTTTTGTGTATTTTTTGTGTTATATAAGGTTATACAATGTTGTATAATGTTCACAGATTATTATGGAAAATGAAAAGAAAACTTTAAAATAAAGAATTAATAAAAAAAAAATGGTCTACAGGTAGCAGACTGGATTTTGCCCAGTTTATCTTAAAGCGGGGGTTCACCCTATAAACCCAAAAAAAAAAAAAACATTATTTTACCATAAAATCAGGCATTGTAGCGCGAGCTACAGTATGCCTGTCCCGATTTTTTTATCCCCGTACTCACCGTGTACTCGTACATCGAAGATACCGACTCCCCTCGGGGAATGGGCGTGCCTATGGAGACGGAGGATGATTGACGGCCGGCTCTGGCGCGTCACGGTTCTCCGGAAATAGCCGAAATAGGCTTGGCTCTTCACGGCGCCTGCGCATAGCCTGTGCGCAGGCGCCGTGAAGAGCCGAGACCTACTCCGGCTGTCTTCGGGGAGAGTGACGTGCCAGGGCTGGCCGTCAATCATCCTCCCTCTCCATAGGCACGCCCATTCCCCGCGGGAGCCGAAATGTACGAGTACACAGTGAGTACGGGGGTAAAAAAATCGGGACAGGCATACTGTAGCTCGCGCTACAATGCCTGTCTCGATGGGAAAATCGAGTCACTGAGGGTGAACTACCGCTTTAAGTCCGGAGATTTGACCGAATCTATTAATATTCACAGCTTTCCGAAGGGAATCCTGTGCATCTCCAAGAAATAACAGAAGGTCGTCTGCATATAGTGCAACTTTTCCCTCGAAATCACTTCTAAAACCCCTCACGATCAAAGGATCTAAGGGCGGTGGCCAAAAGCTCAATTGTGATGGCAAAGAGGAGGGGTGACAGGGGGGCATCCCTGTCTCGTCTCGTTCCCCCTCCCCAATTTTATCAGATTGTTCATTATTCACATTTACTCTGGCCTCTGGAGCTCTATAAAGCATTTTGACCCAGTTGATGAAGCCTGGTCCAAGTTGGACTGCTTCCATAGCCTTCCAAAGGTACTGCCACTCTAAACTGTCAAAGGCCTTGGCGGGCATCCAGTGACAAAATGGCCCTGTACTATAAAGGGCATTTTTTTTTTAACCCCATTATGTTACTGCCCGATTATGAAAATGGTAATCGATTAATTTCATAATCGATTAGTTGTCGATTAAATTGATTAGTTGTTTCGGCCCTAGACACAGGTGTCAAACACAAGGCCCGCAGGCCATATCCGGCCCTCCAGGCCACTTCATGTGGCCCTCGCTCTGCTCTGGTTCTCCTCAAAACCCTTACTTTCTGCTTTTAAGCAATGCATCCAGCTTCTTCCCAGTAGCAGGGTAAGGAAAGGGGGGTGCACTGTGATGTAAGGGAGAGTGGGGGACCCTCGATGAAATTGAGTTTGACCCCACTGGTTTAAGACACATTTGCAATAGAACACATAAGTTTAAAAAAAAAACACATAATTGCTCCAAACAAGTTAATAAAACTACAGTGAATGCCTTAAATTTAAACATAAAAATAATGATAAATACCTGACTCTCGCATATGTTTCATCATCATCTGCTGCAATCCATTTAATATCAGCCAAAGTGGGCACAAGAGGTGCATCACCAAAATACAAGTTAGGGGTGCTCGGAATAGCCTACAAAAAAAAAAAAAAAAAAAAAAAAGAAGACATACCAAATCAGAAAAAAATAAAATAAATGTATAAAATAAATGTGTGTGTGTGTGTGTGTGTGTGTGTGTGTGTGTGTGTGTGTGTGTGTGTGTGTGTGTGTGTGTATATATATATATATATATATATATATATATATATATATATACACATACACATACATATATACATATACACACACACACACATTGAGGAGCAGGACATGAAGAAGTCAGCCTCGGGAAGAGAAAACTGGGGATGTTATAAAATCACATTCTAATTCACTTTTATATACAAGCAGCACCCAGTGGCAGGAAGGGAGAAGTGCACGTCTAAAGGGAAGCCAGGGGTGCTGTACATTTTAAAACACTGGGAAGGGAAGCAGTACTGTCACTGGCTGCGTGCCGCTGATGATTTTCAGCCTGATTTGTGGGCAGCACAGGGGCTTAACGGGCGGCAGGGCCGCCATCAGGAATTATGGGGCCACTTACACATCTTCAGGCATGGGCCCCCTGGAGCAGAGAACCGGGATGGGGGGGTGCTGCCGCCTGAAATTGAGAAGCAGGGGGGGCTGCCGCGAATTTAGAAGCGGGGGCCCTTTACAAAAAAAGAAATAAACAAAAATATATATAAAAAAAGGGGTGTAGCCATCTCTGGGCCCTTTAATAAAAAGAAAAAAAGAAATAAAAAATATATATAAAACATATATTTTAAAAGGGGGGTTGCAATCTGGGGCCATGGGGACCTCTGGGCCCTTTAATAATTTATTTTTAATAAAAATAAATTACAAAAAAAGGGGGTTGCCATCCGGGACCTCTGGGCCCTTTAATAAAAAAAATATATAAAAAAGAAACATTTATAAAAAAAAATAAAAAAAAGGGGGGGTTGCCATCCAGGGCCCTGGGGACCTCTGGGCCCTTCAATAAAAAAATATATATAAACAAAAATAAAAAAATAAACATTTATAAAAAAAATAAAGGGTGTTTGCCACATGGGGCCCTGGGGACCTCTGAGCCCTTTAATAAAATATATATATATATATATATATATATATATATATATATATATATATATATATATATATATATATATATATATATATATATATATAAAAGAAATAAAAAGAAATACAAATTTAAAAAAAATGTTTTTTATAAAAAAAAAGGGGGGTTGCCATCCGGGGGCCCTGGGGACCACTAGGTCCTTTAATAATAATAACATTTATATTATATATATATATATATATATATATATATATATATATATATATATATATATATACACACACACACACACACACACACACACACACACACACACTTATATCTTTGGGACCAGTCCAGATAGGAATATGCCATGGTCAACAAGTGTAAAAAGGCACAAACTTCATGATCACCACACTAACCCTTTCGCTGCCAGGCCCTGGGCTCCATTTTGGAATTTTTCCATAGATTTTTATATTTTTCACTTATAAAACCTTCAAAGTTTGTAAAAAGTCCCCCCAAACCATATATACGCTAAAGCACATGATCAGTAGAATAAAAAGAAAAAAAGTGCTACTGATTCCTAAGGTTCCACGATATTTGCGCAAATGTTTATCAAAACTATATTTTTTCTAAAAATCCACCAAAATCATGATTAGCACATAAACAGCAATTTTTACAAAATTCCTACTAAATATAAAAGCTTTACCTGTACCGAGTTAATAAATAACAAAATGCCCCATCTCCTTACTCAATACCGACTTGAAACTATTTACCAAGATCTTGGCTTCTAGAATATAGCAACACCAACCCAAACTGGTACACCTAGACCAAGTAGGCTTTGTCCCTACTAGAGAGGCGAGGGACAACACTACCAAAGTCCTCAACCTGTTGCATGTTGCAACTAGAGACAAGACGCCGTGCATCCTTCTAGGGACAGATGCCGAGAAGGCGTATGATCGAGTGAGCTGGGGGTTCTTTTTTGCAACATTAAAACACATAGGTCTAGGACCCCAGATGCTGCACTGGGTGGCGGCGGCGGCATACTCGAATCCGACGGCCAGGGTCAGGGCAAATGGGAGTTCTGTCGGAGCCATTCCTGATTACAAACGGGACAAGACAGGGATGCCCCCTGTCACCCCTGCTCTTCGCACTGACCCTGGAACCATTCCTATGCCACGTTCGTCTGAACCAGGATATATCTGGAGCAATTGTTGGAAGGGACGCAACATAATATCCCGGCGTACGCCGATGATCTGATGTTCACTCTCACGAAACCCTCCACCTCCCTATGGTCCCTTCTGGGGGAGTTCGATAGGTATTGCCAACTTTCAAATCTAAAAGATCAACTTCTCCAAGTTGGAGGCCATGGGGGTGGGGGTCTCTCAGGCCTGCCTAGCAAAGCTCAAGGCTAGTTTTAATTTGAAGTGGACAGACACGGCCCTAAAATATCTGGGTACGCTTAGTCCAGTGTCCCAGTCCCGACTTTTCCATCTCAACTTCCCTCCGCTATTAAAAAAAATGCAGAAGCTACTGGACCAATGGAACAGCGGTCTGCACTCGTGGCTGGGCCGCTGCAACATTTTGAAAATGAAAATTTTGCCCAAAATTTCTATACCTCATGCAGGCCCTCCCGATACATATCCCCGGGATCTTTTTTAAGCAGACACATTCCGCCTTTACCCGTTTTCTGTGGGCAGGGAAGCACCCGCGCCTGAACCGGGGTATGCTCTCCAAACCCAAACTATACGGCGGTATAGCCCTGCCGGATATCTGCACGTATTACTGGGCCGCTCACCTTAAGATTGCTAGACTGGTGCCGACACGCAGACACTAAACTGTGGACCCGGATAGAACAGGCCCACTTGGACCTGCCCCCGGAACTGAGACGGCACCCACTGATAGCCACGACTACGAAAGTGTGCGCACAGCTACTGACTGAGGCCCATTTCTCGACCCGTAACTCTCACCTTAGACCGGTGATAGGCCACCCCCGCTCCCCCCCTGGCCTGCGGGACATGAAATTTCTAGAGCTACGGGACGCAGGGCTGCACCAAGCATCACATTTCAATAACGGGGACAAATGGAAGGGACCCAAGTAATTCATGGATCCTTTAGGCCCCTATGGCCTGGACTACATGAGAGCTCTGCAACTCAGCCACTTCCTGAGGAGTTTACCACCACCTGACGACACACACCGCCCTCCCACGACGTTTGAAGACCTATGTACTGATTTCGGGACCCTCACTCACGCACAATATACTGAATACACCTCCGGCGTACGACCCGATCCCCTGTGTCGGTTAGTGGGAGAGGGACCTTAACTGCCACTTTACCAGTAGCATGAGGCAACACATACTTACTTTTACCTACAAATCATCCCTAAGCACGCGGGCGCAGGAGACGAACTACAAAATCCTGACCCGTTGGTACAGGACGCCAGCACTGCTACATAAATTATTCCCTACATCATCGGATCGGTGCTGGCGGTGTCAAAAAGAGGGGTACCCTCTTACACGCGTTTTGGTCCTGCGACCTGATACAGGGCTTCTGGAAAGAAGTCCGACGCATAACCCAGAAGTTCACTGATCGTATCTTGGAGGATGACCCGGCGTCCTTTTTGCTGCACGCGGCGGTCGTCCGCTGTGCTGGAAGTCCCAACACCAACTGTGGCTCAGGCGAGTAGACAAAAATCGGTCAAATGGAGGACTTGATCCTCACCAGTCAACAAAGAGGAGACATACACAGAGACCTGGCGATTATGGAACATGTTTAAATACTCTGACGAGGGATGGGCCCTCAGGGGTGAGTCCCTGGAGACTGGTCGGGATGACCCGCATGCAGAGGCCCCGACGCCAGATGATAGGCTCTGTGGCCACATTAAGCTCCACCCAGCCCCAAGAACCGCACCCGTCCCCCCCCCCACCTATTTTTCATTCTCCTTTTTATGCTCCATCTTCTCTCTTCCCCTGTCCTTAACGAGGGGGGTATTTTACCCCCCCTCACACTGTCCCTTCACTTTTCTCCTCTGTCTCTCCTTCTCTCTTAGACTTCACCTTTGGAAAATGCAGACCGACTGTCCCTGCTGACCCTAGACCCTCAGGAAAGACACACTTGGCCTTCCTCCGGCACGGGCACATGCTCCCCCACACGCACCTTACCTGGGCCCCATGGGGTCGCAGGCGATTCACCACCCTGCCTGGGATCCGCCATGGACCCTTACACTTATGCTTGTTTACTTTATCCCTTCGTGACCGTTTTGTGCCTTTTCTCTCTGTCTATGTAACTGCTATATTTTGTTGTTGGGGTCTGTGTGGACCAGTTTCTCCGCTTTGAATAAAAAATAAATAAAAGAAGAAATAACAAAATATTTGTAACTTTTAAATTGCGCCCTTTTTGCGAAATAGTGAAAATTGAACAGATGCAAAAGTGTAAATATCCAAATTTCTCCAACAATCTGAAGGGTTTAATTTTTCCCTTACAGCTTTCAGAATTTGTGAAAGACCCCCAAATCCATATATTTTATGAAAGCATATGACCTTTAGAATGAAAAGTAGGTGCCAACGATTTTCTAGACCCTGCGGTATTTGCACAAATGTTTATCAATACAATAATATTCACAAAAAAAAACACTAAAACCATTATTAGCAGATAAAAAAAAACAGCCAATTTTACAAAATTCCTGCTAAATCCCTACTAAATATAAAAGCTTAAACTGTACGGATTTAATAAATAAATATTTGTAAAATTAGAAATTTTGCCTTTTTTGCAAAATGGTGACAATCAAATGTACCCAAAAAAGGTCTCTAAAAATCTGGGAGGTTTTCATTTTTCACTTACAGCTTTCAGAAATTGTGAATGACCCCCCACACCCTATATTTTCTGAAAGCATATGACCTCTGGAATAAAAAGGTGCTACTGATTTTTTTTAGGCCCTGCGGAATTTGCGCAAATGTTTATCAAATATTTTTGCTAAAAATACACTGAAATGATTAAGAGTACACATAAACACAACATAAAACTTACAAAATTCCTGCTAAACTGCTACTAAAAGCATTGTTCACATGTGGCATACTAAAGTGTACGTCCATGGGAGGGAGCATGTTTACCAGCACAGGAATGCACAGGTGTTCCATGCATCCCCTGTACAGGCACTCCCATTTATGTTAATTGGGATGGAATGGCTGCACTGGCATAGCCGCTGTTCCCAATCTGACAGCCGTGTGGGTACATCACCCCGAACGCAGACAGTGTGAGCTCAGGGACATGCAACCGGACCTACATGGATGTCAAACTGGGAGCAATGGCTCTGTTCATGCAGTTGCTACATCCCAAATGACATAAAAATGGGACGGCCTGCACAGAGATTCACGGAACACCTGTGCATCCGTGTAAAGGTATGCTGTGTATGCCCTGTGCAAACAAGGCCTTAGGCCCCTTACACACAAGCACACCGATCGGATCTGCCTGTCCGTTTTTCAGGCAGGCCCAATCGGACCACCCATTGTTCTCTATGGAGAGTCATATGTAAATGAGTATGTGTCAGTTTATACCCGCCTGCATCCAATCCAGCCCAGTCAGAGGCACAGGGATCCCATTCCTCATCCATCGGATCAGATGGTATCCCTTGGAACTGTGCAGGCGGTCCTTTTCCATCCGACTGCCCCATAGAGAACAGCGGGCTGTGCAAGTGTCCTCTCTGCATCAGTGGAGCGGACACAGAACTGTTATCTGCCTGCTTAGCGGGGGATCAGCAGACAGATCCACTGCTGAGCAGGCAGATCTGCTTGATAGAGTCCAAGCCATGTGAAAGGGACCTTACCAGGAGCAGCCGGTCCATTACACCGGACTCATACGTTTGTATGAGTTTTTTTTTTTTTTTTTAGACCCCCCCCCATATCTATTTTATTGAGACAGAGAAAGGGACTGAAGATAGACCTTTTTCGCTGCAGCACTTTACTTAAATAAATATGGGATCTGTATAGAGATTCCTCACTCATTCATAAACTGACAGTTCGATACATAGCAACACTCATGGTTTACCATTATCAGCTGTCAGTGGACATTTAGGAGCAATCATTGTGATCACTGCCTGTGCCCACTGTGCTACACAGAAGGGGGTGATAAACACATTTACCAAGCCCAATCTTCACCCACACCCCTCCCCCCCTGCGATGCCCAGCCTGTCAGAATGGCGGAGAAGCTGCAGGAGGGATGCCGCTCCCAGCATGGATGGATCAGGGTGCGGTATGGTGGATGATCAGATT
Source organism: Rana temporaria (assembly GCF_905171775.1). Lineage (NCBI taxonomy): Eukaryota > Metazoa > Chordata > Amphibia > Anura > Ranidae > Rana > Rana temporaria. Next base: position 283,159,342 of record NC_053490.1, read on the forward strand.
GATTAGGGAGGGGGGCATCTGGCTCCCTTCCGAGCCCCATGCAGCACCTGAAGCGGCAGAGGAGGGATGCCTGCTACTTATGATGGTAACTGCGGGGGATCAAATTTGCGGGGGGCACATAGGAGAAAGGACAGTGTCCTCATAAAAATGGAAGGCTAACATCAACTTGGGAAATCATTAAATATATTTTTGCAACTTTATATACTTGCTTTACATATGTAACATGGTTACGGACTTTGCCCATTTCCAAAGCTGGGTGGGAGATCCACCCAGCTATGGAGTTTCTTGCTTGGAGAGAAGCATAGGAGGATCAAGAGAAGGATTGAGTGTGTTCAGGGCCACTCTGTTTTGAAAAGTCATGAATGGAATGAGTGGAAGTTAAAGGAACAGCCTCAAATGAGGCTTCTATTAGATACAGGACCCTCACAGAAAATGCCACTGGGGGGGGGGGGGGGAATGTCTCTTTGATCTAACGATCTGAGCATGGGATCTTAGACAGGCAAGTTTGTTAGCATGGAAGGAAAATGTTTGCCTGGGCAGTGTCTAGAATAAGGCCTACATATGCTAGACAAAAGGGAAGAATAGAGAGCAGACTTTTCGAAATTTGTTGAAAGACACAGGCCTGAGGAATCTAGGCAGTCTTTTTGACATTTGAAGATACGTTTTGAGGGAGATGAATCCTTGACAGAATGGTTATCTAGGTACCCTGTGACTTGAATGCCAGGAGTTCTTAAGAGAGTGAGGAGAGGGGCGCAAGCACCTTTGTGAATACTCTGGGGCAGAGGACAGGCTGAATTGCAATCCAGCAAACTGAAAGTGTTTGTCCCCTACTATGAAGTGCAGAAAGTGTGAATACGGTTGGTAAATGGGAATGCATATATAGGCATGTTGAATGTTTATGGATGCCAGATATTCCCCCTCATCTCAAAGAGGAAATTGCAGACCCTGAAGATTTCATAACAACCTGTTCAGGAATTTTAAGTCGAGAATAGGACAAATACCTCATTGGGGAAAAAGGGGGGGGGGTCGGTTGGTGGAGGGGCATTTGGAGTCTTAAAGCGGAGGGTCACCCTAAATTATAACTTTGGCTGTATTAAACCACCAGCCATTGATAGTATCGCCATCCTTACCTTTGGAATCAAGCCGTTTCTGTGCGGTCACTCACTTTTCCCCGCGGGAGTGGGCGTGGATTCCAATTTCCCCCAACCAGCGCTATGTCTCCTGGGAGTGAGTCATGAGAATCCCAGGAGACGCGCTGTGCTGTAATCCCGCGATATCTCGCGGGTCACGTGACTCGGCAAGCAGGTCATGTGACGTGAGCGGCTAGGAATTCTCCATTTTAGGTACGGGAACAGTGCAGTGTTGACGGCGACGCTCACCGTCAACACTGCACATGCGCGGGATAGAGCGGTGAATGCTGGGACGTCAGCATTCACCGTATCCCGGAAGGACAAGCTGCTGGGCTTCACAGTGCCCACAGTAAAGATGGAAAATTTAGGATACTTGCCGAACCCCCGCTTTAAGGTGGAGGAAATGTTAGTAAGTGTTAGGCCAGAACTTGTCCTGGAATATAAGATCATGTTGATTGTTCATTGCCCTAGAAAAATTAGCTGCAGTTTGAAGAACAGAAATTGCAGCAATAGGCGGTTGCAGGGCTGAACCTGCAAGAGTAAAGAAAGCCTTTAGAAGTATCCTAAATTTTCTGTCTGCAGAAGACTTAATTGAAGGAACATCTCCTATAGCGGCATGCCTAGCAAAGCGTTTGCCAGTGTTCAGTCTATAACCCAGGACCTATGCATATTTAGTGTTCTGCACGATTAAGATATAAAAATTGCAGCAGGAGGTTGAGGTAGAGAAGGTTCCTCTTTAAACTACAGTTTAGCATATGGCCTGGAATTATGTTGTGTGCAGTATGTGTCTAGACACCTAATATGCACTTGCTTGTTCTGGATAATCCCCGCAAAATAGGGTTTGCATCCGTCACATTTTAGCAGAGAGGATCGGATCGGGTGTCAGCGGACATGTCACCGCTGCCACCAGGATCAGACATGTTTCCTCCACTAGAAACTTGGACAAAACACTCGGAATGAGATGAAGTGGTGGAAATGCATACGCTAGACTGAAGGTCCATGGGATTTGTAATGCATCTACCTCCCAAGGGTGATCTCCTAGGTATAGAGAGCAAAAATTGGGAACCTTGGCATTCTCCCTTGTCGCAAACAGGTCTATCTCTGGATACCCCCAGTGACTCGTTATGAGCTTGAAGGCTTCCATGTGTAGAGACCACTCTTGATTCGACACCAAATGTCGGCTCAAAAAATCTGCAGCGTTGTTCTGCTCGCCCTTCAAATGAATTGCAGAAATGGATTTTAGATAACTCTCTGCCCATTGGAACAATTGTTTTGCTACTCTTATTAGGTGAGGACTTTTGGTACCTCCCTGCTTGTTCACATAGGCTACTGCCGTCACGTTGTCTGATCGGACCTGAAGATGGTGACCTTGTAGCTTGTCCTGAAAGACTAGTAGATCTCTTAAGATTGCTGCTAATTCTTTCCAATTGGAAGAGGACCTTCTTTCTTCTGGTGTCCACCTGCCTTGTACCCAGAAGGTATTGAGATGGGCTCCCCAGCCCCAATTGCTTGCGTCCGTGGTCAGAATGGACGTGATAGGAGGGACCCAGAGAACCCCCTTGTTTAGGTTCTCTCTGTCCTTCCACCACCAGAGCGAACGCTTCACCTTGGTGAATGAAAAAATGTTACTACAGCGCTACTAAATACTTAATTATATGCGACATCAAAAAAATTCCTAAATAATAAACGCAGCATATGTTATGTTAGTCAAACAAAAAACGAAATCAATAATAATAATAATAATAATAATAAATAATAATATGCGCTGAGTATTAACTTCTGTGATGTGAACCGGAACCACAAACCATAGGTGATTCAAATTCGGTACACGTGTATAAAAATAATTAGTCCAAATGCATGCTACTGAGCATGCAACTACAATACACCTCCTGAGTGCATGTCATGTGTACTGGCTTGAAAGATAAGTATGGGGTGATCAAATTCTACAGACTCCAAGCTGATTTGCTTCACATGTGAGTATCAGATCTTCCACAGTTGTGCAGCTCATGTGAAAAACAGACAAAAACAGAAATCCTCATTGTGCAGATAACACACAACCATATGGAAACAATTTTGACAAGCTTGAGATAGGTCACACTCACGAATCCACCGATTAATATCAGCAAACAAACAATCCTCATTTGGCTGCTCAGCATACGATGTGTCTCCTCATTCGGATGTACAATCCGTCCCGTTTGTAGCTCTTCCCCCACGCGTTACATCACTAGACACGTGACTTAATCATGGGAGGGGATCGATACTGAGTCTTCCAGATCTTTTCCTTTTATTTGTTCCAGCAGAAAGTTCTGAAGATCTCTCTGGTGGAACCTGGCCCATTGCACCGCTGGGATGGCTGACGTCACTAGCCCTAAGGCAGACATGACCTCCCTTACCATCCAGCTCTGAGATCCACACAACTGCACAGCCATTGACACCATAGCACAGCGCACACTGACAGCGCACAGCACACATTGAGACCAGTCTGTACAGTGCTCAGGCTAAACTGTTGGACACTTACATAGAGCACAAGGAGAAGAAAACTGCAAAAACTAGAAGGCTGCCGCTCTCATGTCAGGCAACTTTCAGTGAGCGCTGCACCGGAGTGGTAATTTTTGCAATCCTCCACCTCACTCATTACTTTCTGCTCTCCAGCTACATTGGTCGGGGGGAGGGGGGCAGGCTCAGAGAGGTCATACTGTTGGGTCCCATGGCTTAATGAGAATTGTAAGTAGAACACCTGTGTACTTCTCTGCCTGTGCGCGGCTCACCAAACTACTTTTCCCTAGCATGCACCTTTCCTCTTCGGCCGCCAATCTCATCGGGACTCTTAGTGTAGGCACAGATTGGAGGGAGATTGGTCATGCAGCCCTGTCATCACTCGCCCCCAGCTTAAATCCACTCCCCAAATGCTAGTAGGCGAGTGGAAATTTTGAGGGCTGGTATAACTGATACCGACTGGAGTCTCAAGGGAACCAGTGCTTCCCCAAGAACCTTTGAGAATATCCTTGGAGGATGACAGACCGAAGGGCAGAGCTCTGCACTGAAAATGATAAGTCTTTGACTCGATCTGAATTGCCATGCGAAGGAATTTCTGGCATTCCTTCCTTATTGGGATATGAAGATAGGCGTCCCTTAAATCCAGGGTTGCCATGAATACTTCTTTCTGCAGAAGATTCTTTACTGAATAAATTGACTCCATCCGAAATTTCTTGTAACGGATGGAGAGATTTAGGGGTCGGAGGTTCATAATTAGTCTGAACTTCCCTGAGGGCTTTTGGACTACAAAAATGTGAGAGTAAAAACCCTCCCCCTGTTCGTGCATAGGGACTGGTGTCAATACCTCTTGATCTACCATGTCTCCTATTAGTAAGGGTAAGGCCCTTTTTTTTTCCGAGTGACTGGGTAATTTTGTCACCAGGAACTTTGATGGTGGTTCGCTGTGGAATTCCAGTGCATAACCTCTTATGATGATGTTCAAAACGAATTTGTTCGAGGTTGTCTTTTCCCACTGGGGAAGAAAGTTCCTTAATCTTCCCCCCACCGGAACCCGGACGTCACTGTGGCTTGGGGTCTGGACCGGGGCAATTAAAAAAGTATGCTCCCTCTGCCTTTTTGTCCCTCCCAATGCTTTTTGGGTTTAAACTCTTTCCCCGTTTTGTCAGCTTCCTTGGGGGGACGAAAAAATTTCTTTTGAAAATTCTTCCTTTTAACAGGAAAAGATTTATTTTTGTCCGCCGTTCTCTCTAAGGCGGTCTCTAATTCAGGCCCAAAGACTAAGTCTCCAGTGAAGGGGACACTGCATAACCGAGATTTAGACGCTGTGTCACCAGCCCATGTTTTCAACCAGACGGATCTTCTAGCTGACACAGAAAGAGCCGCAGATTTAGCTGTAAATTTTGCTGCATCCGTTGCAGCGTCTGAAATAAAGTTAGTTGTTTTAAAGAGCATTGGGAAGGTTTTAAGTAAGTCTTCCCTAGGGGTACCTGCTTTGAGGTGTTCATCCAACTGGGATAACCAGAACTCTAGGTTCCTAGCAACACAGGAAGTAGCCAACGCTGGTTTTAGCCCTGCCATAGAAGCGTCCCAGGCCCTTTTTAGGACAATGTCAGTTTTCCTATCCATTGGGTCCTTTAAATGACCCATATCTTCAAAGGCCACATCCGACTGCTTGGATACCTTAGATAAAGGGGGCATCCAGTTTAGGAACCTTGTTCCAAACTTCTTCTGGGTTCTCGTCAAAAGGGAAACCTTCTTTTAAAAGAATTTGGGAAAAAAGCTTTTTTATCTGGTTCCGCCCATTCTTTATGAACCAGATCAGAGAGGGCCCAATGGATAGGGAATACTCTAGCTTTTTTCTTCCCCAGGGCAGCATACATTTTGTCATGCCTAGATAATTAAGATTCCTCCTCTTCAATTTCTAGAGTATCATAAATGGCACCCAATAATTCATCTACCTCCTCGATAGATAATTTATATTTAGTTGCTTTGTTAGGTGCGACCTGATTCTCCTCTTGATCTGAGTCAGAGTCAGAGGATTCAGCTCTAACTAACACGGGGCTATGCTCCCTTTCTCTACAGGGCTCCCCGGAACTAGGAATTGTGGGGCTAGGCAAAGGGGAACTTGTAGGTGCACTACTAGTGGAAGCAGCCACGTTAACATTAGCAATTAAGTCCCTAAGAGATTTAAATGTTGATGCCATTTCATCTTTAAAAGGAGCCCAGGAACTTCGCCAAGGGGGAATCTGCTTCAGATTTCAACAGCCTAGCAATACATTGCTTGCATAAGGTTTTGTCATAGCCTGAAGAAAGCTTGCTTAAACAGTTAGGGCACTTTCTGCGGCCTGACTTGTCCTCCCTTTAAGTTTCCTTGGTCTGAAATGGAAAAAATACATCCCTTTTAGAAACAATTCCTATCCCTTTAAGGGATACCCGTGCTGCTACCACCACTATAGTTCCCAGGAACAGTGACCCCCCCATGGAGTACGTCCCGCCACCACACCTAGCCTATAACACCAGTACAGGGCATGCCCCGCAGCCTACCTGGGTTAAGCTGGTGCCTACTTCCTCCGGAGTGCTCTGGGGATTAGCCTCCATGGTGCCCCGTTGCTCCTTATCCCACCGCTAATCCGGTATTGCTGGACGCTGGTCAGGGATTGTAGGCCCAGCGCATGCTTTTTTTCAAACTCCACGCGCCTCGCGAGACCCGGAACACAGTGATGACGCGATTCCGTTGGACGTACGACGCTCAGCGTCTCCGTCCCCCACCGCCATCGCGGGAAAGACAGAGATTTTGAAGGGAACCGTGCCATACTGCCCACTGGCTCACCTCGGCGCCGGGAAGAGTAGAAAAACGGGTCTGCTCCGTTGTAGCTGGACGGTACCCGAACCCTGCATCACCAAAGGTGAGACTCCAGAAGCCGCAGGATAAGACCCAGTCCTCCTAACAGCCTCCTTTTCCCTGCAGGCAGCCCCTGAGAGATGGAGTCTGTGCACATGTTCCTCTGCAACATGTTCCCCCGACTGAGGAAACACAAAGACTGGCCAGAGACCTGAGAGACCGCCTTTTGAGCTGCTGGCAACGTGTTTCCTGGGTCGATGGGAGGGACTCCATCTCTCAAGGGCTGTCCTGGAAGACGACTAGGGAAACATTTTTTTGCTGAAATTACAATTTACAGCAAAAACGAACAATAAGGACATGAAACCAGGACTGCAGTAAGGTAAAGAAAGCTATTTAGCTAAAAAAAATAAAAAAATTCCTTTATTGACCCTTTAAGGACCGAGCCTCTTTATGAGATTTAGTGGTTTTTTTTTGCTAGAAAATTATTTAGAACCTCCAAACATTATAGACACCCTAGAGCAGTGGTTCTCAAACTTTCTAGTGCCATGACCCCTTGATAACATTTCCCCAAGTTGTAGGGACCCCTAAGAGTAAACTTATTTTCGTAGTCGGCACCCAAGGCAAGACAAGAAATTTGCGCCCCTAACCCACGAACATTTAGCGCTCCCAGAGTCCGTTCCACTCGTACAGTATTAAAACCCCTTATGGTACATTTTGGGATGTACCACTCTCTGTTTTCCTTTCTTAAACTATATCTCTCTCTATCCTAATTTCTTGTTTTTTTTCCGCATCACTCTCGCTAGCCATCTTTCTTGTTCTTTCTCTCCCTTTTCCTTTGTTCCTCACGCTCTTTTCCTCTACCTTGCATGTATTCCGTATTTTTATTCCTTCTCTTACTCCTTGGTAAAGGGTGGGGGGAATGGGATGAGTGGCAGTGTTAGTGGGATGTTGGGATCAGTGGCAGTGCTGGGGGAGTTCTGATCAGCCAACTTAGGTGCTCTTGATCAAGGTCATCTGCTGATCTGAGAATTGTAGTTGGGAATTTTAATGGCAACTCTAATCACAGGTAGTGTTACTCACTGTGTCTCCGGCTTCACATTGTCTCCAGCTTTGTGGTGTCTCGCAGCAGTGACACCTATGCCGAAATCGGGAGCCCCTCCCACTTCACATTTCTCACCAGTCAGCTGACCTCTAGCCTCTGCCCCCCACCGATGCTGGGAACTGAATGGGTGACTGCGAAAAGGCTGAGTGGGTGGCCGTGGGCTACAGGAACAGCCCACCTGGGCGGCCGCAAAAAGGCTGGAAGAGCGTTGCTGGCTTTAGGAACATCCCAGGATTCGGTGACCCCTGGCAAATTGTCATTTGACCCCCGAGGGTGTCCTGACCCCCAGGCAGAGAAGCACTGCCCTAGAGAATAACATTTTGTTCATTGCAATACTTTGTCACACCGTATTTGTACAGTGGTCTTACAAACGCTCCCCCCCCCCCCCCAAAAAAAAGAAGTCCTTAAATCGGAAGTTCCACTTTTGGGTGGAACTCCACTTTAATGCATAGAATGCATGAAGGTGAAAAAACCTGGAGACTTTACAACCCCTTTAAGCCTTCTATATGATGAGTCACAGATGCAGATAACAAAGATAGAACATTCTGTACTAAAAATATATGTATCGGAGAGTTTAGATTTAAGTGGTCATTCCAAAAGATTACCTCAAAACATGCTCTTGGACACGGCTTCAGAGGCAGGTGTGATCCGATTTTTCTAACTAAACTGCGGGAGGAACCACATGCCTTGTTTTCCCATACCGGAATGATCTGAAAAACAAATAAAAATGTGTAAACACCATAAGTCTGATATTTGAGATTTTTTGTTAATTCCACATATAATTTGTACCCGTAACAGCGCAGAGGCTTTATGAGCCTGCAGATTGTTGCCGCCACCTCCAAGGAACTATTGGAGACTTGTTTGTTTATAGGTAAAGAATTTAGACCTAAAACAAAATGGGCAAAGAGACATTTATTTACTACAAGTACTTCTATAGCGCTGTCAATTTATGCGGCTCTATACATACATACATACATACATACACACACATCAGTCCCTTCCTTCAAAGAGTTTAGAATCCAAGGTCCCCTAAAATCACATTCATACAACACACTAGGGCCAATTTAGACAGGAATCAATCTACCAGCATGGCTTTGGAAAGTGGGATGAAACCCACACAGGAACACAGGGAGAATGTGCAAACTCCAGGCAGATGCCGTGGTTGGGATTTGAACCAGCGACTCTAGTCTTGATATGTGGAAGTGCTAACAATTATATATTTATTAGAAAGAGTTTTTTTTCAGAATTAAATGACGCTTTAAATACATTTTGGTTTGACTTACTTGGGGTCCCTTTACCTAACAGCACTTGGAGGGGGTTGTACACCCGCAACATAAAAAATTAAACCCCCCGTTTGGCAGGCAGCACTATCGGTAAATGCAAACTATTCAAGTAAAATGGGCCATGCCCCAAGCTTGTGCATTGCATGGGATGGTGTGAGCTATTCAGGAATAAAACACAGTGAGGAGATGACATATCACCCAGTGTTTTTAACTACCGGTATAAGGGCCCTTTCCCACGTACGGATCCCATGAGGATCCGTACCTCTCTTATCCGCTTGCTCAGTGGGGATCGCTCCGTTGATCCCCACTGAGCCGGCAGATGACTGGGCGGTCCCTGCACAATGTGAGACCGCCCTGTCTCCTATGGGGGGGGATCAGATGAACACCGACCGTCTGTCCGTGTTCATCCGATCAGCTCTGCAGACGGATGGAAAAATAGGATTTTCCTCCGTCAGCAGAATCGGACCATAGCTGGGACCGATGACATCGGGTGTCAGCGGATGTTCATCCGCTATCCCATAGGGATACATGCATGTCCGTATTTCATCCAAAAACAGATGGATGAAATATGGACATACTGTCCGTACTTGTGAAAGGGCCCTTAGACTGTTCTTTAAAATTATTAAAGGACCTCAATAGTCACAGCATGCACTTTCATTTTATATAATTAACATTGTAATTAGAGCTGAAACGATCAATAAAAAAAAAAAAAAAAAAAAATGATAATGTAAATCATTGTCGGTGATTTTCATTATTAACTTGTTGGTCTGCACGCACCTTCCTCCCTGCTGGTCAGTCTTGCCTCTGTCCAAGTGTTACACAACGCCCTGTGTACAAGCCGTCTTCTCAAACGTCTACCGCACATGTCCGCCTCTCTACTCCTCACTGATGTCAGCGGGGTATTCTCAGCCCTGCACGCTTTGCTGCCTCGAGGGAAGAGAGAAGCAGCGGTGAGCGCCGTGCTGCAACAAGTGCCCCATAATTGGTTTTACGGGGTTGGAATATTGCCCCATCATTGGTGTTCCGGAGGGGAATAGTGACCACATCATTGGTGTTCCTGGGGGGGGATAGTGACCACATCATTGGTGTTCCTGGGGGGGGGGGGGGGGGTTCTTGTACTATAAACCCCATCATGACAGGATACATGTATATGACGTGTTTTATTTCATTATTATTTTAAATAAACTGAAAAATTGCATATTACGTTTTTCTTTTTTACGATTTCTTATGATTAATTGGAAAAATAACCAGCCAACTAATCGATTATGAAAATAATCGTTAGTTGCAGCCCTAATTCTAATAGTCAAAAAAAACTATTGTTTGAATTGCTATCCATTTTAAGCTCTCCTTTCATTATGCAAGTTCTCTCTGTCTGCTGGCCATCTCTTTCCACAACTCCCTGGAGTCCCTGCATGCCTTGCAGCTTCTCCTCTGCTGTTTACTTTCAATTTCTAAGGACTACACATCCTATGATACCTTGCCTGTAAGCAGTGATTTCAATACCGACTCCGCCTTTTGAAATGCCTCCTCCTAGCTCAGAAGGCAGGCACTGTGAGACGCGCGACTAGGGCTGCCACCTCATCCCTTTAAAACAGAACACATATGAATTACACAGGTTCTGAGGCTAATTTAATGCAGGTAAGGCACCAAATTAGTCTAATTACCACCTTAATTAGCCACAGAACCTGTGTAATTAATATGTGTTCTGTTTTAAAGGGATGAGGTGGCAACCCTACGCGTGACAGCAGTGAATAATACACATCACAGAATTCAAGGAAGTAAATGTGTGGTGATCTTCAAAGTAAGTTTACAAACTCCAAGATCATGTAAAAATAGGAGTGGCCAAAAAATAACTGGAATACAATGTAAAATTATGCAAATTAAAATTGTAATCATAGGCATACTTTAACGTTGCTTCATGCAATCTCAAACCATTAAAATTGTTATAAAGCCCAACTTATTTTACCTTCATGCACTCCATGCATGAAGGTAAAAAACCTTCAGTATGGAGAAGATTCATTCTCTACATAGCAGTGAAAGTCCATCTATCACATAGATATGAAAAGAGAAGAAAAGTGAAATGTGCATGTAAAGGTAAAAATTAACCCTGTACCCCTGCACCAAACTCCAGTGATGATCCTCTTGCAGGATGAGTGACACCCCCTTCCTGTGAGTCCAGACCGTCATGGTTACACCCTGGAAGTGCATACTCATACAGCATGGGATCACAAGACCACAAAGCTCTGTGAAAACATCAATGCTGCTTTCGGTAGTATTGAGGACTAAACAGCTGCCACTATCGAAGAAAAAGGACCCTGGGAAGTCACATTGGCCAGAGTTAATTAAAATACATGCAAGAAGGAGGGGGTGGAGTTAGTCTTTAAACACTTCACTATGATGAAGAGGGATCTTGCAGCCCACAATATGCAGGGATCTGAAAAATCAAATGTTTCTCTATTGCAAATGGTCAGAAGCGATTCCTTATTATTACGCTCATTAAAAGCCCCTAAAATGTGGCATGTAAAAGTGGCAAAAGTGATGTTTTTTCCATGTCAGTTACTAGCTGTCAAGTTATCGTTTAGAATAGGTTTTCTTCAAATGTCCAGTGTACATGAAGCCTTAAAGTGGTTGTACACCCACTCTGTACAATCACTTTTACCTACAGGCAAGTCTATATTAATACCTGTAGGTGCAAGAAATATCTTCTAAACCTCCACGGTTTATGAGATATTTCCAATAGAGACGAGCGATGATGTCTACGGCGCAACGGTTTCTAAAGGAAGGTCATGCCGTGACTGGCGGCTCCCGCACGCATGCGCGAGAGTGACATCACGCCACTCCGGCCAGTCACAGAGGCGGAGTTCCCAGCCCCAGAAAGAACCAATGCTAAACATCAGACAACAATAGCAGAAGTTGCCCAAAGGGTGGCGGTAAGAGCTGAAAAACCATGTGGTTTGGTGTACATTGGCTGAAAAAGTTCTGCCGTGTGTATGCAGAACAAGTTCACGGACAACGCCCTTCGAACAAAAATCCACAAAAAAGTCTGATTGTGTGTACGAGGCTTTAGACGCGTTTGCACACTGTGACAAGAAATCAGTCAAACTTTACAGCACTGAACACTTAAAAATGGCCAGAAAACAGTATTAAATGCTTATACTTGAGTGGTACATGCACTTTTGCACTGCTACTTTCGCATACAGTTGGGTATAAAGTTCAATACATAACTAGAATTGTCCCGATACCATTTTTAAGACCGAGTACAAGTACCGATACTTCCCCCCCCCCCCCCCCCCCCCAAGTACTCACCGATACCGATTCTTTTTTATTTTTTTATCTCATGTGACAGTGACACATGTGTCAGTATTTTTTTTACAATGTTTTCTTTTTTTAAGGGGGGGGGGGGGTGGACAGCATCAGTGTGTTTTTTTTATTACTTTTTAAAATATATATTTTTTATTATTTATTGCAATTCTTTTTTTTTTGATCAGCCCTGTTGGGGGGCTTTGGTGAGATATCAGGGGTCTTAACAAACCTCTGACATCTCCCCTTTGAGACAGGGAAAGGGACTAGGGACACAGATTCCCCAGTCCCTTTCTCAGCAGCACTGAAAATGAATGGAGAGAAGACAGAGGCTCCACTCCATTCATAAACTGAGACATTGTAAACACAGTTTACGATGTTTCATTTATGTGAATGGACAGAGTCAGTGATCGCTGACTCTGTACATTCGGAAAAGGTAGGAGCTGGATTTACTAGCTCCTATCTTCATCCTGACAAATCGAGGGGGTGGAGGAAGAGAAGAGAGGGGGATGGCGGCACGGAGGAGAAGAGAGGGGGACAGCAGCATGAAGGGGGACACGGAACAGCAGAATGGAGGGGGACTGGAGGAGGATGCAGTGATCGTGTGTGGGAGAGTTACAAGCACCGTTCACCGCCAATTTTCTAAAAGCCGGACTTTGAAACCTATACAGGGTGATCAGTGCTTGTAACTCTCCCACCGCACTGATCACCCTGACTGCCTAGGTATCGGGTGAAGCATCGGAGCATTCCCCCCCCCGCCCAAGTACTTTGGCAAATGCTTGGTATCGGTACCAATATCGATACTAGTATCGGGACAACCCTATACATAACCCTGAATTTTTTTATTTGTTACAGTCCTTTAGATGCGTTTTTACCAGATGAACAAACTGCATTAATATAGAACTAAAACTTGTCCCCCCCCATTTTAGAGAGTTATGCCGCGACCCACACGATCGGAACGTCCGACAAGAACACGGTGGATTTTTTCCCAGACGGAATGTTGGCTCAAACTTGTGTTGCATACACACAATCACACAAATGTCGGAAATTCCGAACGTCAACAACACGGTGACAAACAACACTACAACGAGCCGAGAAAAATTAAGCTCAATGATTCCGAGCATGCGTAGGATTTTTGTGCATAGAAATTGCATACAGACGATCGAAATTTCCGTTGGAGAATTTGAGAACCAGCTTCTGACAAATTCTGACAGAAAATGTCCGATGGAGTCTACACATGGTCGGAATTTCCAACCAAAAGCTCACATCAAACTTTTCTTGTCGGAAATTCCGAACGTGTGTACGCAGCATAAGTTCTCTTTCACACAAGCTGTTCGATCAGGTCCACCTGTCAGTTTTTCAGGCGGACCCGATTGGACGCTCTATAGGTGAGAATAGAGCAGTGGATGTCAGCAGACACATGCCACCATAAAAGGTGGTCCTATTCTCCATCTGGCCGGCATATTGGATTTTATGGAAATGGACATGTGCCCCATAGAGGAGAGCGGCACTGTGTCGGCTCTGCACAGCGGAGGGGACACGGACCGGTCATCTGCCTACTCGATCTCCCACTGGGCATTCGGGATTCCGCTACATGGCGGCGCCCTTGTGAAAGGGGCATAAAGGAGGGTTATAACCAGGTTTTGCCATCTGTTGCCTATTGAGATTTCCCTTCATTTCCTGCCCCATAGCCAAAAGGAGGGAATCCCTGGTTGTGACCAGAACTGGTATCCCCATTGAAAGATTTCCCCTCTGTTCCTGTTCTGGTGAGCTAGTCACCCTGGCACACAGGGATCAGGCTGGTACTGTAAGCCAAGTATGACTTCACCTGACACATGCGCAGGAGCTAGTCACCCTGGCACACACGGATCAGGCTGGCACTGTAAGCAAAGTATGACTTCACCTGTCACATGCACAGGAGCTAGTCATTTTGGCACACAGGGATCAGGCTGGCACTGTAAGCCGAGTATGACTTTACTCTGACACATGCGCAGGAGCTAGTCATCACGGGACACGATCAGGCTGGTACTGTAAGCGGAGTTATGCATGTAGAGCTTAGCTTCAATGCTGGAGAATAAGGATGAGCTCAGGCATGTTCGCAACTCCACGTGCCTGCCAAGAAGCTGACACTCCGCAGCGCTAATTACAGGCAGTGAGACATTTCCCGATCTGTGCAGCCGCGGATTGGGAAATGTCTCTGAATAGCGTCAGCTTCCTGGCGGGCATGTGGCGTTGCATACTCAAGGCAAAATAAAGAAAATCCCATTCTGAGAGAAACATGGACGGTGCTCATCTGATCCTCCTGAAATTGGTAGCCGATGGGCAATCTAAGAACTACTGCGGTGAGGATGTCAGATGGACAGCCAGGAAACTAGCATTTTTAGCAAAAATCTTATGTTACTCTCCTTAAAAAAATCCTGATTACATGGCAGAAACTGGAAGTGTGGACCCTGTAGTGTAACATCCACGTCTCCATGGTATACCTGTCATCCATACAGCCGAGCCCTATGATATGAAAGCAGTCCAATGCTAGGACACTGTGAATGTGAATAGGAGCCGTGTCCGTCTTTATAGGAGCCCGGCACACATAGGAAGGACACAGTGCTGGACGAAGCGGCCTAAGCAGCCTCCTCACCTTGGAGCGCTTCCTCCTATCATTCCGCCACTCTTCCACATCCTCCTCAGAATCCTCACAGGCCTCGGCTCCATTGCTGCGTACATCTACAGATGCCATAACCGGATATGAAGCGTAGTCCGTACGGGGGGGAGAGAGAGCTTCGTCTATCCCCAAACTATACACCGCCCCCTCCCTCACAAGCTCCGTTATGCCGGTTGCTGCACACAAACAATAGCAGCCGTAGGGACGGCCGAGGACACCTAATCCAATCAAAGCTTGTCCAACGATTTCCTAACCAATCATTGAGCGGTATAACCTCGCATAGTAACCAATAGAGAGCATGGAGGAGTGAAATAGTCCCAGCCAATGTGAAAAGAAGGCGGCCTACGCATGTTTGCGTCTCTGTAGGTAGTGTGATTGCTATTTACAGACACGACAGAAGCGAAACTCTGCGCCTAGTGCCCAGTGCACTCATGTGTGGCTTTAACGCACGACGACTAGGCAAATCTTTTCATTTCACACCTGAGCATTTTATCGCCTGAAGCGCGAGGCTCAAAAACGCTAGAGGGGGAAAAATACATTATTCCCTATGGAGATGGTTCACATCTCCACTCCAAAACGCCTGACGCCGAACGCCTGAAGCTCAAACAAGTTCCACGTATCGGGCGGTTTGGTCGTTTTTGAGCATTTCCATTTCCCATAGAAAGTAATGGAAACGATCGAATCAAGCGACTAGCGCGACAACGAGCTTTTGCTACAGGCGTTTCGTCGATTTAATCAATAGAACATTTCACCCAGGCAGAAGATAAAAAAAATCTACCAACATAGCAATAAGTGATGAAAAGATGATAATTTTTCCTATTGGCTAAAATAAAAAACGTCGAAGTACAAAAACGTCGGACGACGCTGTATGCAAACGCGCAAATAAGCATGAATACGCGTGACAAAACGACCGACGCTCAGGTGTGAATGCAGCCTAAAGTGATATTACCCATTTAAAGTGGTTGTAAACCCACCCCCGGAAGTTACACCTACAGGTAAACCTAGATTAAGGCTTACCTGTAGGTGTTTGCAATATCTCCTAAACAGTGGCAACGCAAACGAAAAAAATAAAAAAATTGCAGCCTCACTGTGCCCATCAAATGCAGCCACTGTGCCATCAATTGTCACCACTGTGCCAATTGTCGCCACTGTGCATGTCACTGTGCCCTTTAATTATTGCCACTGTGCCCATTGATGCCACTGTGCCTTTTGTCCCACTGTGCCCTTTGTCGCCACTGTGCCCATTGATGCCTCTGTTCCCTTTGTCGCCGCTGTGCCCATTGAAGCCACTGTGCCCTTTGTCCCACTGTGCCCTTTGTCCCACTGTGCCCTTTGTCACCGCTGTGCCCTGTAAAATGCACTTACCTTTCTCCTTCAACGTCCCTCGATGTCTTCTCCCGCCGTGGTGACGCTTCAGCCAATCAGGTTACTGATAACCAGAATCGGGGAACCTGATTGGCTGACACGGCCGTCAGTCTTATCCAAGGAACGCACCCCCGTACGTTCCGAGGATAAGACATCCGGGAGCCGAGGGCTGTACTCGGAAAGCCTATCAGAGCCCGTAGTACTTACATGAAACCAGGGGTGGGAAGTAGGCCTGCCGTCCTGGAAGATATCCTAGAAAAGTAGTTACCGGTAAGTAACTGTCAATTTTCTCTAGTCATCTTCCAGGATGGCACACCTGAGAGGATGGACAAGAAGTTCAAGGCCTACCTTAGGGTGGGACCACCACTTGTAAGACCTTCCTTCCAAACGTCAGATCCGCTTTTTCTGCCCAAGAGGCCACCAAAGATCTTGTTGAATGAGCTTTAATGTTACCTGGTACTGGGAAACCTGACTGCTCATAAGCCATAGCTATGGTCTGCCTAATCCACCTAGCCACTGTAGATTTAGAAGCCTGCCCACCCTTCCTAGGGCCGCTAAATAAAACTAAAAGGTGAGTCGACTTTCTGAAGTCCTTCACTCTGTCCAAGTATGTCAGCAAACATCTCCTGACATCTATAAACTGAAATTTTTCCTCTCCTTTGTTCTTTGGGTTTTCACAAAAGGAAGGCAAAATGATCTCCTGAGACCTATGAAACTGTGATGCAACTTTGGGAAGAAAAAGTGGGTCTTGCTTCAGCACCACTCTATCTTCCAGTATCAACAGAAAAGGCTCTTTACTTGACAAGGCTTGCAGGTCACTTACTCTTCTGGCTGTTGTGATGGCCAGTAAAAAAGCCAACTTAAGCGTCTAAAATTTAATGGAGATCTGAACTGGCTCGAAAGGCGATTTCGTCAACGCTTCCAAGACCAACGTTAGATTCCAAGGAGGGAATCTTATAACTTTTATGGGAGTTAACCTTTCCCTAGCTACCAGGATTCTCCTAATCAGGGGCTCTAGAGTGAGCCTCTGGTCCAAAAATACAGATAGAGCAGCTATCTGCACCTTCATGGTATTCGTTGCAATTCTTTTGGTCACCCTTGCTTGTAAAAATTTGAGTATCACTGGTACCAAAGGACTAGATACTTCTCTATCCTGACACCAGTGAGAAAAAGTATTTCACATTTTTAAATATATCCTCCTAGTGACTGGTTTTCGACTACCTAGGTCTCAATCACTGTATCGGAGCATCCTTTGCCTCTGAGAATCTCCCAAGATTCAAGAGCCATGCCGTCAACTTGAAGAATCCTGGGTTGGGGTGAACGACTGGCCCTTGCAGAAGAAGATCCTGCCTGGTTGGAAGAGGAAAAGGAGGGGCAACAGACCATTTCTTCAGAGTAGCAAACCAAATCCACTTGGGCCACCAAGGGGCTATCAGAATCAGCTTGCACTCCGAGTTGGCCAGCCTTTGTATAACCTAAGGAATCAAAGCTAGTGGAGGGAAAGCATATGCTAGGTGACAGTCCCAGTTCTGAGCCAGAGCATCTATTCCCTCGGAACCTCCCTCTCTGGTGAGAGAGAAAAACCGCTCCACCTTTTTGTTCCCTCTGTGGGCGAAAAGGTCTATCTCCGGAAACCCGAACTTGTGACCTATCTGGAGGAATACACTCTGGTTTAGTTCCCATTCCCCTTGGTGGATGGGTTGTCGGCTCAGGAAATCCCCTACCACATTGGTGGTCCCTCTTATGTGGACCGCCGATATGGATTGAAGGACCCCTTCGGCACAACTCAGAATTTTCAGGACTAGACTTAGTAATCTTCTGGATCTTGTACCCCCTTGACGGTTTAGATAGGAAACTGCTGTCACATTGTATAAAAGGACTTGGATGTCTAGTCCCTGAATCCTGCTTTCGAAGGCCTTCAGAGCCTGACCCACCGCAAGAAGCTCCCTGTAATAAGAGGAGGCTCTTGCTTGCATCGGGTTCCAGGATCCCTGTGCTTTTATTTTTAACAGAAGGAATTTTATTAGAAAAAAATAAAACATTATACATGTGAAGAGCTGTAGGCACTACATAAAAGTAGAATATACAATCACACAGAAGAAATCGAAACCATTCGGCAGCCAGGAGGTACAGCAATAGACATAGCAATAAAAAAAACAACTGAGACATGAAGAATAAACTCAGGGCATATGCGTGTACATACAAATGACAGGACTTCCCAGCCACCCACTCATCCCAGGGGGGGGGGGGGCAAAGCATAGAACGGAGCAGTAAGTTCCCAACAGAAGGGGGGGAACCAAGACCAAGACTCCCAACCCTCATCCACACCGTGACCATATTTTTTTAAACTTGGCAGGGCAGTTACGGCCCATATACGTAAGCTAAATTATCCCTCACCCCCAAAAGAAGCACCAGGGGATCAAGTCCAACAGGCACTCCACCGATCGACCCAATGTCAGCGGCCACCTCCTGCCAAAATGATTGTATCTGTGAGCATCCCCAGACCATGTGCAGAAAGTTACCCACCTCTACTCTACAACGTGGACACCGGTCGTCAGCCAAGCGGTATATGACCAACAACCATTGTGGCGTGTAATACACCCTGTGTAGGAACTTAAGTTGTACGAATCGGTCCTTGGCTGATATCATAAGGGGTATATACTGCTGAAGGCTTTCAGACCAATCGTCCTCCGTCAAGTTTGGCAAGTCTCTGCGCCAGGCGCCAAATGCCCTGTCAGCCCTGGTGACACCGGAGCAGGTGAGTCTCATATAAATAGAGGAAAGCGTCTTCCCAATGACCCGTGCCGCAAGGAGTCGCTCAACCGAGTGTGAGGCCAAGGTAATCTGTTCTGGGAACTGGGCTCTGAGGGCATGGGCAAGCTGCATTTTTTGGAAATACATCCATGGAGGGAGTGCGAATCTATTCCTTAATTCACTGAAGGGGAGGAGATGACCCTCGGGCATAACATCGGAGGGTTTTAATCTCAAACCTGGCCCACACCCGCAGATCCGGCACGGTCCGCAGCTGGGGCAGCTCCGGGTTACTCCACACTCCGACGGTGGTCCTCATGGGGGCGGTAACATGCGCACTGCCGCGAGGCCCTCGATAGACTAAGTTACTGAGCTCCGTGTACGAGCCCAATATCGCCACCTCAAGATTCACTGCCGGGTTGGATCAGTCCTGCATAAACAACCACCTCACAGAGACTAGGACCGCCGCCCAATAATATTTTTTAAAATTTGGCAGCGCCAGACCCCCTCCTGACAGTGAGAGCTGGAGCGTGGATCTAGCCACCCTGGGAACTGTTCCCTGCCACACAAAGGACCCAATGGCCTGATCCAGCTTGAGGAAAAAGGAATTAGGAATGGAAACGGGGGTATGCCTAAACAAGTAGAGAAATTTGGGGAGGAAGGTCATTTTAATCAGGTTGACCCTACCCAGCGGGAGGGACCACCAAGTACTACACTTTAGGTTAAACTTCTGTAAAATCGGACGCACATTGGCTTTCAAGTAGTCCGGCAGGTGTCTCTGTACATATATGCCCAAGTACTTGAACCTGTCGATCCACTGAATGGGAGCCGGCAAGTGGGGAGGGGGGCCATCGGGCGTAAAGGAAAAAGCACCGATTTGTCCCAATTTATCTTAATGCCCGGGAACCCGCCAAACCGCTCGAAAATTCCAAGGGCCGTCTCGAGGGAAGCACAAGGGTGACCAAAGTATAAGAGCAAAAAAAGGGGGAGATCGCGCTAAATAAGTATAGCAACACAAAAATTGAGTGAAGTACAAAGCACGTGAATGTTCAAATAAATAATAGTCATAAAAATGATCAGTCCGCCAGAAAGGCAAAATCCATATAAACAATCTCCCAAGTGTATACAACGAATCCACACGAGAAAAGTGCTTGAAAGGAAAGAACCTCCACCACAGTCATATAAGCCTCTTACCGAATGGAGACGATCTCTAAATTATAGGAGATCATAAACAGCCTGGTAAGGCTGGGTTCACACTACGGTTTTCCCGTCCGTCAGCCGCATACGATTTATATGAAAAACCGTATGCGGCTGAAACGGACGGGAACGTATGGAACCGCACATATGTGCGTTTTCCATTGACATTAATGTTAAAGGAAAACGTATGCGGTTGCCATACTGTTTTAAAAACGACCGCAAAACCGTGGTTGAACACGGTTTTGCGTACGTTTAAAAAACGTTTTGCCAGCAAATCGTACACACCCGGATGCATCTGAGTGCATACGATTTGCAATGCATTGTCTATCTATACGTTTTTCCGTCCGTGCCCGTACGTTTTCAATACTGAAATCGTATGCGGCTGACGGACGGGAAAACCGTAGTGTGAACCCAGCCTAAGAGACATGGATCGATGATATCCGATAGGCAACCCAAATGCTGATAGCCTGATAGCATGTATCCTTAGTATGGGTGAGTGACTCCCGATATGCCATCAGAGGGTATGTAAAATAAAAGGGGCTCAAGTATAAGAGGGTGTCATCAGCGTACATAGAGATCTTCTCTACCAGGGGGGCACCCGAATACCATCCACCTCACCAGGGGACAGCACAAGTGCGACCAACGGTTCAACAGCCAGTGTGAAGAGGGTGGGGGAGAGAGGGCAGCCCTGTCTAGTGCCTCGGCGGAGTGGGAAGGCCGCAGACAAAATGCCACCAGTTCGGACCCTAGCAGTGGGACAAGAGTAGAGTAGTTTTATCCATGAGATAAAAACCGGTCCGAACCCAAACTTGTGCAGCACTGCCCACAGGTATTCCCACTCCACCGAGTCAAAGGCCTTTTCGGCATCCAGGAAGGCAATCACCTCCGCCCCCTCCCCCCCAGCCACACGGTCAATCACTGTGAACAATCACCTCAGGTTAATATTCGTGCCCTTCCCGGGCATAAAACCTGTCTGATCTCCATTCACCAAGGACAATATCACTCCATTAAGTCGATTGGCCATGATTTTGGTGAGGATTTTGGCAACGACATTAAGCAGGGATATGGGCCTGTACGAAGAACAGAGCTCGGGATCCCTACCCAGCTTAGGGAAAATTGCTCGTAACATTGAGGGCCGCAGCTGAGAGTCCCCGATCGAGGTCTTGAAGACCTCCCCCAGTATGGAAATCAGTGACTCACCATGTGTTTTAAAGAAATCGGCCGGGAGGCCATCCTCCCCCGGGGTTTTTCCCGCCTGCATAGATGTCACAGCCCTCCGAATCTCTTTCAGAGTGAATGGGGCATCTAATTTCACCCGGGTCTCCGCCGTGAGCATAGGAAGGTCAACAGTGTCAAGGTAAGACTGAAGGTCGGCTGTGGAATAGTCGGCTTTAGAAGCATAAAGGTCAGCATAGTATGAAGCGAAACATGAATTGATGTCAGTCGAATCCGTCACCAACCTCCCTGCACTGTCCCTAATATTAGCCACCAAGGTGGATGCCGCCTGTTCTCTAGAGAGCCAGGCCAACATACGCCCCGTCTTCTCACCATGTTCAAAAATCCTTTGTGACCTATAAAGCAGTTGTTTTTTGGCAGCTGAGACCCTAAGCAGCTGAACCTCCTGGAGCACCGCAGAGAGAGCCAGCCGGTGGCCCTCCTCCCCAGTCTCCACATACCTAGCCTCCTGCGCCTGAGCCGACGATTCCGCCTGTAGAAGAGCTTCCCGGGAGGACCGGCAGGCAGAGCCGATGGCCCCCTGATATTGCCCCCTGATATAGGTTTTAAAGCATTCCCAACTATTGGAGGACTTTTGTGGGGGGGATCAGAGGACCAGAACGACACCACGGCGATTCGATCCACGGCTCCACCCGCTCGTCTGTGACCTAGTATCTGGAGAGCCTCCAGAGGCAATTAACCGGCGCCTCAGTAATCCGCAATCTCAAAAGAACAGGGGCATGGTCTGAGATGCCTCTAGGTAGGGCAGTAACCTCCTCCACCTTATTCAGAATAGGGCCGCTGACATAAATGAGGTCAATACGAGACATCACCAAGTACGTGGCTGAGTTGCATGTTTACCCCCTGCCACGTGGATGCTTCTACCGCCAGACATCAGTAAATCCCAGTGTCGAGGCCCAACGGGAGAGAGGAGAGTCCAGGGCCGGGTCCGGTGTCAGCCTGTCCAGATTCGGACACGGAACCATATTGAAGTCCCCAGCCAGGACAACCGCAGCCACCGGAAATTCGGCCACCAGCTGCGCTATCCTGGAGAGGAGCCCAATCGTAGCAGGGGGAGGGACATACAAACCCACCACCACCATAGGGAGGTTATCAATTGTAGCGTGCATCACCACAAATCTACCGTCAGGGTCTAACTTTAGATCCAGTAGGACAAAAGGGAGTGTTCTACGGATAAGAATGCTAACCCCCCGAGCCCAAGAGGTATAGGTAGAGTGATAATAATGCCCCACCCACGGCTTCCTAAGGCCGAGGACCCTACCCCCCACCAAATGAGTCTCCTGGAGTATGCAAATATCGGGGTTGTAATCTTTAAGAAATTTGAAAACCTCTTAATGGGAGAATTCATCCCCCGGACATTCCACAATATCAATGTCACTGGAGCCATGTCAGTGGGATGAGATATATCTCGGGAAGCCCATTCCCCCCGGCCGAACCCCAAAGAGGGGACAGCCGAGGGGCACAGCCCCCCACATTGATCTGCCCGTTCCCGCCCCCCAAAGCACAGGTCCCGCTCCTCAGAAAAAATAAAGACATTCCTTCAGCATTAAACAGAACAAAAACAGTAACCCCAAAAAAAACACAGAAGATGCATTCACCCCAACTGCGATGCATTTGGATCCCATTAAAAAACATGGTTAACCACCACAGAGGGTCATGTACAACAGACAAGTAGGCGAGTACACCCCAGGCCAAAGGCGCTGAGGTACATTGCAGAGACGCTGCCAGTGGGGGCACAGCGCAAAAGAACTACTTCACCCGACCAATGTCGGGGGCACAAACTTATTCACATGTGAGTCCACAGAGGGAGGGGGGAAGCCATCGGCTCCAGCAGTTCCCACAGCAGAGCGTCCCGGAGACAGGGTAATCACCGTCCGTAGATAAAGCACCCTGCAAGCAGCATGTCTGCACGGCGGGGAGTCCCCCAGAACCAGTGGAGGGAAGAGAAAAGAATCCGGGGCACGTGGAGGGGAAAAAAGAAAAAAGGGGGCAACAAAAAACAAGGGGAAAAATATAAGGAATATAAACCCCCCTCCTCCCCCCAAAAAAATAAAAATAAATATTTAAAGTCAGGATAGGAGAACAGTCTCATGGATCAGTACTCACATGTCGGCATTGCAGGAGTCCAAGAGCAGGGGTTTAAGCCCGAGGCAGAGTGTTCACCCAGTGTGCAGCCTCCTCCGGAGAAACAAAAAAACGGGTAGACTCACCATCCACCACCTGGAGGCAAGCAGGAAAGAGCATACTATACTTGATGTTGCGGGATCTCAGGGATTGCTTGACCGCATCAAAGGACTTCCGACGCCTCCATGGCGGACATCATCCATCTTCCTTGCCTCCCTAAGAATTAGGTCCCGGTCTCTGAAATTCAATAGCTTGAATATAAAGGTGCGAGGTGGCGCTCCCGGAGGTCCGCGAACAGGTGGCATCCTGTGGGCCCTCTCCACCACAAACTGGGGCGGTCAGGAAGAGCATGCGGAGAAGGCGTTCCGTATAGGCCGTGGTGTCCGACCCTTCCCTGCCCTCAGGTAGGCCGACTATGCGGAGATTATTGCGCCTGTTGTGATTCTCGGCGTCTTCGGCACGGGAATCAAGGTGTTTCAGTCTCTGCTGTACGGTATGGAGGGTGGCCGAGTGATCTCTAACAACGTCCTCGGTGTCACCCACCCGGTGCTCGACTTCATCCACTCGGCCACGGATCTTGTCAAAGTCTCTCCACACGAGACTCACCTCCATCTGTAGGGAGTCAATCTTGGAGGTAAGAGTGGCCTGGCACCCGGCTATCGCCTGCATCAGGGCATCAAAGTTAGCTTGGGCCGAGAGAGCTGGAGCCGCGTCAGGGGCGGCGGGCGAGGCTTGCGAGGCCATGCTCCAGGCCCCAGACACGTGCACTATGTCTCTGGCCAGCTTAGCAGGCGTAGATTTGGGCGTTTGAAGTCCAGATTGGTATCTCCGCCTCGTCATCTGCCGGAGCAGAATGGTAGGCTCCCCGACAGGATCGAAGGTGTGCAGGATGGGGAAATCGGATTAAAGGCCCCCTTGGCTGCGGAGCTCTGCACCTAGACGTCTGTCCTGGTCGCCATCTTGGACACGCTCCCCCAGGATCCCTGTGCTTGGAGGTCCCACAAGTGAGCGCCCCAAACCCAGGCACTTGCGTCTGTAGTAATTTTTATAGGGTTCCACTGGGCCCAGGGACGACCCAACGTGAGTCTGCCCTGACCCAGCCACCAATCTAGGGAGGCCCTTACTCTTACTGGAATGGCTACCTTCCCATTCAGAGACTCTGTTTTCTTATCCCAGGAGGATAGAAGGAAAAACTAAAGCTCCCTGGAATGGAGCCGAGCCCAGGGAACCACTGGAATACAGGCAGTCATTAGGCCAAGACCCTCATGACCTGTCTGCGAGATCAGTCCCTGGGTTCCAATAGAGAGGAAACCGCTGATATTACCTTTAACCTTTTTTTCCTCTGGGAGAAGAAGCTTCTGAGCCCCTTTGTCCACTGAGTATCCTAGGAAAGTCTTTATCTGGGATGGTACTAGGGTTAATTTTTCCCTGTTTACTATCCAGCCCAAGTTCTCTAAGGTGCAGATCACTGTCTTTATATCTGCTGTCACTTGTTCTAAAGACTGTCCATAGATAAGGTCGCCTAAATAGGATATCAGAAATACCCCCTGTAAATGCAGATAAGCTACAACCTCTGCCAATATCTTTGTGAACACTCTTGGGCTTGCAGCTAAGCCAAAGGGAAGTGCTCGGTATTGCCAGTGTTGTATTCCCTTGCTTGTCAGGACTGCGAACCTCAGCAGGGATTGGTGTTCCGGGGCAATAGGCACGTGGAGATACGCGTCCCTCAAATCTACTGTGGCCATAAAGGCATCCTTCAATAGAGGTTTCCTCACAGTATATATGCTTTCCATCCGAAAGCTCTTGTGTATCAGAAACCTTTTCAGCTTCCTGACATTTAATATCAGGCAAAATTGTCCTGACGGCTTCTGGACCAAAAACACGTGGGAGTAAAATCCCTGGTAGAGCTCTTCGGGTGGAACAGGGACGATAACCTCCTGGTCTGCCAATCCCTGCAAATTGTCCATCAACCCTGCTGCTCTCAATGGTTCCTTGGGGAGATGGGTCAGAGTAAAATCTTGAGGGGAGGAGAGGAAAGTTCCAGATGATATCCCTCCGTCAGGTATTGCAGGATATAGGGGCTTTCGGAGATCCTTCTCCATTGAGGGACAAATCAAGAAAGTCTCCCCCCCCCCCCTACCCTGACATCACTTTGACTGCTTTCTGGCGTCTTTGGTCTGGAGAAGAGCAAGTCACCCTTTTGTCCACTCTTTCCCTTCCCCCATCTTCTATTCGTGTCCTTCTTGGCCCTGATTAGGAGGGGCACGAAAAAACGTTGCCTTTTTCTCTCTTGGCCTTAACCGGGAACTTTTTCTCTTTTTCTGCAGAGCGTGATAGGACCTGATCCTGACCAGGACCAAAAAGCTGGGAACCTTCAAAAGGTAGCCCGCAGAGCCATGACCTGCACATATGGTCCCCCTGCCATGATTTAACCCAGACTGCCCTCCTTGCGGAGTTCAGGAGGGCCGCTGACTTAGCCGAGGTCCTAACAGCCTCCACTGTTGCATCTGCCAAATATGCTACTGACTTGTTTATTTGAAGAGAGAGAGTCTATAACCTCCTTGGAATTGTCCCCTCTAGCAACATGGCCAGAGAGCCTACCTAGCCAGGCATTCACATTCCTGGCTACACAGGCAGATGCTAGAGTAGGAGCCATGGCTGCCGCATTGGCATCCCATGCTCTGCGCAGAAGCGTTTCAGCCCTATCCATTTGGTCTTTAATGCTACCCGAGTCCTCAAAAGGACAAATCGATTTCTTAGAGACCTGAGAAAGGGCTGCATCTAATTTGGGGGTCTTGAAAAACTTCTCTTCTTCTTCCTCCCCAAATGGAAACCTTCTCTTCCAGGTTTTTAGCTTAAAGGGCCTTCCTTTCCGGATCCTTCCATTCCCTCAGAATTACTTCCTTAAGGGTTTGGTGCACTGGGAATACCCTGGACTGAGGTTTTCCCAAGCCGTTATACAACTTATCCCGTGCTGTTGTCTGCACTGGAGGTTCTGGGATATCTTCAGAGGCATAAATTGCCTTGAGTAACTGTCCCATGTCCTCCATGGGAAAGAGATGCCCAAGTCTAGGACTGTCACTGTCCTGGCTTTCAGGGTCTGAGCCTTCCCCCTCCTCTAATAAGTGCTCCTCTGACTCCTCCAGCTCATCTACTCCTGAAGCAATAGAAGAGGAAGGCCTCTGCAGGGTTCTCTGACCTCTGTCAGATAAATCCCCCAGAGATGAAGTCCCTTCCCTAGAAGACATAACCTCTCTGCCACTAGTGCTAGGCTCTTCCTTAGAAGAGTACTGTAAGGAAGTCCCTCACTCTCTGACTGTACTTTAAGGAAGTCCCTCATCACCTGTGAGGTTTCCTTACCCGACAATTTATGTATGCACCTGTCACAAAAAGGTTTTGCATGATCCTGTGGGAGCTTTTCATTGCAATCCCCACACCTTTTTGCTCTAGGGGGAGGGGTACTTTTGCCTTTAACTTTATGGGCCCCTTGAGCAGATCCACTGGGTTCTAAGGAGACAAAAGACAAGACAGCACAAATTCTTAGCAGGCTGTACTCTCTCCTGCCCCCCCTCCCACCAAGGGGGTGTGGTAAGATCCCCCTTAACACAAAACAAATTTCCTCCTGAGCTCTGGTGTTTTTCTGCTATAGGGCAATCTCATCCAATTTCAGTGTAAAGTCTAGTGTCTTGCAGCCCTTCTCAGAATCATGGGAATTCATAAAGCTATAAAAGAAAATGGGTATATATACCTGAGAGCTTTTTATATGAGGGAGCAACTATTGACCACTGAGGCTCTGATGAAGGAGGTTCACCTCTAACGCGTAAGCCATAAATGTCGGTCTGATGTCATCCGATCCGTTTTGCTATCGTGGTTGCTGAGCGATACTGTCTACCAGCATAATTGTCTGATAAGCACTGTCTTTCTACTCTGTTTGTGAGTATGACTATTGTTTTAATCTATTCAATAAAATCCCTTTAAGTGATAATGCAGTAGGTCAGAAGACCCCCCTTAACCCACCCCTTGTGAAAATAGAGGAAAGACTCAACACTCGTGGTCCCCTCCAGGTTTGCAGCCATCGCTGTGTCCTCCTCTCCTTCCATTCCTGGTCTTAGCTGGTTCCTTCTTCCCAGGAGCTTAGCTGCGAGATTCCAGGCAGCGAGGGGCCTGTGGGACCTCCACTGGATTTTTATGGCCAGGACGCTGATCAGCGCCATTTTGCTGGAGTCCAGCTACCGAAAGTAGTCCCATTTTGGCCTTTAGTGTCCGGATCCGCAATTTTGGCGTGGACCGGAAACCGGACGTGATGTCGCCAGGAAACGGAAGCGGCACCATCTTGCTCTACCTGGCCTGAAAGCTCACTCCCGCCTAGGAGTGTTTTCAGCATTTCCTATGGAACTGCACTGCCTGGAAAACGGCAGCCTTTCTCCTCCAGCGGCCTGGACTCCTGCAGACCCTCTGGTTCCTTCACCCCCCCCAAAGTACTCTGGAATACCACCGGTCATAGGAAACCCCCCCGAGAAGGGACTGAGCCCTGGCTGGACCCGCATCCCTCCCTTTTAACCTCATGTGTTGATTGTGTTTCCTGTCAGGTGGACCAGTCATCTCTCAGGTGTGCCGTACTGGAAGATTACTTTTTTTATTTGGTTACAGCTTTGTATGCCCGCGCAATTGTCATTCAAAGTGCATCAGCGCTGAAATCTGAAAATTGGTCTGGGCAGATGGGGGGTTTAAGTGCCCAGTAAGCAAGTGGTCAAAATGCACATACAGCGGTGGGCACTTAATGGATTATAAATCTGAATTTATTACCACACAGGTATTTTAACAGCAGTATGTAGAGTACAAATGTGTTTGTACTCTTACACTGGCTCCTAGTCCTACACGTGCTCTGTGCTGACATTTGTCCGGCTTCCACCATTTGCACATTGCACTGTGCTAACTCCTGGTGTGCTGGAAGGTGCAAACAGGGGAGCCCAGAGAAATGTCAGTACAAAGACAGGGAACTTCAAAGGGATGTTTGTCAGTTGTGGATTCTAATCCCTCCTGACCTCCCAGCAGCCACGTGCGTGAATTCCTGTACCATGTAGTGCATTGGATTAGTGCACTCTTTAAAGCAGAGTTCCACCCAAAAAGTTTAGCTGCTGACTTTTATTAAAGCGACACTCACCTGTCCCACGTTCCAACAAAACAGCTGCACGGAGCCCCGCTCTTCTCCCCCTCCTCTCCTTGGCGCAGTCATATCTACTGTGGGCAGTGGCACCCGGCTGTGAACTGCGCTCTATGTTGTGTCTAAGAAGATCTCTCGCCCTTCCCTGCCAGCGAAGACACCTAGGTGGCCGGGACAGAAAGTCCCACTAAAAAGAAAACACACTCCCCCCCCCCCAAAAAAAATGACACACCAAATGTGGCATGTCAGGGGGCGGAGTGCTTAAAGCGGAAGTTCCACTTTTGGGTGGAATTCCACTTTAAGGGAGAGAGGTTATTTTTAATTCAAAGCAGAGTTCCAGTAAATTCTTTCCAAGAGGAAATGGGAGCGCATCAGTAATCGTGAAGGCAACATGAGTTAATATAATAGTTCTGAAATTTCGCTTCCTGGTTCACACAGCCAGATGGCCCCAAGTTGTAAAGCTTTGAAACGTATCAGAATCTGCATAGCAAGAGGGCTTGGCTCCAGCCCACCTGGTGTGATAAAAGCTTCAAAGAGCAATGATTGATGACAAAGCTGGCCCCGAGCGCACGGCCAGTACACACAAAGTAGCTTTAGGTGCAAACTACAGAGCACACGGCCAGTACACACAAAGTAGCTTTAGGTGCACACTACAGAGGACACGGGCAGTTCACACCAAGTAGCTTTAGGTGCAAACTACAGAGGACACAGGCAATAAACCAAGTAAGAATACTGCAGCTAGCACAATCACCTGCCTGCCAGTAAATTAGGAAGAACTGATCTAGCTAAACTATACAGTGTATAAATATATGTACAACACCTGGGATGTATATATATTCTCTACACACTGTAACATTAACTGACTAGCCTGCCTGCTCTATCTACCTGCAAAAAAATTACACTCTCTCCGTCTCTCTCTAACCACCGATGCAACACACTACACAAGGCCGACCTGCAGGCGGCCTTTTATAGTGTGGGGCGTGTACTAAACCCCCTGAGCCATAATTGGCCAAAGCCACTCTGGCTTTGGCCAATTATGGCTCTCCGTTTTTTGGAAGCTGTGATTGGCCAGGCATGCGGGTCATAGTGCATGCTTGGCCAATCATCAGTCAGCGATGCCGCAGCGAATTATGGTCTGTGAAACGTAACTCGAATTTGGCGCGAACAGCCCAAAATGTTCGTAATTCGACGAACGATCGAACATACAATGTTCGAGTTGAACATGAGATTGACTCGAATACAAAGCTCACCATCCATCCTTCCTCCATGAGCCATCCCTCCTGACACCATCCCTCTGGCCTCCATGATCCATCCCTCCTGTCACCATCACACCATCCATCCTTCCTCCATGAGCCATCCCTCCTGTCACCGTCACACCATCTCTCCTGTCACCGTCACACCATCCCTCCTGTCACCGTCACACCATCCCGCCTTTCACCGTCACACCATCCCTCCTGCCTCCAGCACCTCCTCTATTTATTACCTTAAGGTGTGCCTGTCCTGGTCCGTTTGTGCTGTGGATGCTTGGGCTGGGCTGTCACGCTGTCCCCGACAATCTGGATCGTCAGGAAAATACTCAGACCACTACCATGGCTCCTCCGTTCCGCCTGCACAGCTCACCTTCTCCTTCAATTCTGGCACACCATGAGTGACATCACTCGCCTTGCCACCAGTAGCGCCTCTCAGTCAGCGCATCTCCACCTCACGAGGTGACGACGGTGACATCACCGACCCGCTCGCACACTGGCAGAAGATGAAGCTGCGAAGAGGAGGGTAGGCGGAGCTTTAGGCTCCACCTCCGCCAGTTAGCCTAAAGACAGTCTGGCCGGTCACACTGATAGACAAGCATGGGGGTGCCCGCAACTGACACGCTCCTACATTATACTACCAGCCAAGGTACTTCCAAGTAAATTGCCGTGCCGCCGTCGGCACTGGGGCTATAGTGCAAGAGGCGGCCGCAGGAGAATGGGTGGGAATTTTTTTCATGCAGGGAGAATTATTTTTGCCCCCCCCCCCCAATGGCGCTTGCCATGGCTGCCATACCTTGGATACGCCACTGGTTCTACCACATTTTTAACCACTAAGTCTCTCAGCGTCGGGGGTCTTATGTAGACTATATTAGGTTTGTCTGGTAATATACTTTTTAAATGTCTGTCACTTTTCAGTATGTGCCAGTGTTTGTTTATTAATTTTTCAACCTCCTGGTGCTGAAAATTGTAGTCTAGAATAATCATTGGGGCCTATATCCACCCAAAAGTGGATATAACTTTTCTTCAAGTAAAGGATTTGTCCCGTGCAAATATTGCTATGCGTGCAGACACTCAAAAAGACCACAAATTAAAAGACTAGATTTTACTTCCATGAAAACTGGGCAAACATTTACCATCAAGGATTTTATTAGTCGCCACACGGAGGAAGTGGTTTATGTATTGCAATATACTTGCAATCTACAGTATGTAGGGTGAACAAAAAGACCCCTCATGGTTAGAATTAGGGAACATATCCAAAACATCAAAAAAAGGATTCCCTAAGCATAATGTAAGCAAACATTTTGCTCAATTCCACAATAAAGACCCCACATATCTATCCTTTTGGGAAATATAAAAATATAAAAAACAACATGGAGGGGGGCACACATGGTCAGTAGGGGTGTCAAATTTAATCGCTGCATCGCGATTCGGGTGTTACCGATGCATGCGACCGTAATAATCGATATTTAGCCCCGCCCCCGTCCGGGAGAGTGCTCCGTTCAGATGTTACCTTGTGTTTGTATATTGTGCACTTATGTGACTGCCCGGCCCGCCTTTCTCCTCTTACGTCTCTCCTGGCGTCAGCCCCGCCCACTGACTATCAGATCAGTAGAAAGCCAGGAGGGGCTGACGCCAGGAGAGACGCGAGACTTGAGAGCAGAGTTTAGAGAGGCGGGCCGGGCAGTCAGTCACATGAGCGCGGCATATACAAACACCCTGCTGACGAGAGAATGGACGAGAGCTGGAATGGAGATCGGGGGATGGTGAGCAGGCAGATCGCCCATCTCATTAGAAGGCTGCAATGACACAAGTAATGTTTACAACCTCTGATAAGATGACTGTATTCAACAAGCCCTATTTTTTTACAACCTCTGAAGTTTACTTCTGTGGTGTGGCACCATCTATGTGATATTAAGAAGCAGAACGGTCACTTAATGTATGAAAACAGATCAGATTCTCTAATAAGTGCTATTGCTTCTACTCGTGTGAGAAAATGTGTCAATTGTAATAGAAAATAAATAACAGGGTAGTGTATTTAAAAGTCCAAGTCCTCGCTGTACTGATATTTTTATTGAGGGTTCATTGCCATCTGTGCATTTTTAAAGGGTGTATTGATGACAATGGCAGTACATAAAAACACACTGAAAATGCACATTAGTGTATTTTAAAAATCCACAATAAAATGCATTATAACATGCATTGAATGGTGACAATCCAGCCTAAAGTGGGGTGCACACTATAAGAAAATCAGGAAAATTTATTTTCCTCATTGTTCCCTCCAATCATTCTCTGTGCGCAGAGCAGCATGTAAGTACAGAGGAGGAGGGGGGTGCTGTGATCCAGGGACACAGGGGGGTGTGGGCATATAGTGGAATCGGATGTGTCACCTGTGATAAGTCATTGCCACTGCAGCAGGAACTGGGCTGTGAGGAGAAATATAGACCATCTCCTGTACTATGTCCGCAGTCTCTGATCACCTCCTGTAGCAGGTCTGCAGTCTCTGATCATCTCCTGTAGCATGTCCGCAGTCTCTGATCATCTCCTGTACTACAGTCCCTGACAAAAGTCTTGTCGCTTCTCTATTTTGTAGAAAATCCTGCTATTAACCTGACTTTTAATTAATCAATTGGTGTTAGAAATAGCTCATATGAAAAGCTAAAGCCCTCCCAAATGATGTGTAATGCACTGAAATAAAATTAGTTTCACTGAAAAAAGATTTATCATTTAATCAAGACAGAAAGGTGAAATTTTGTCAAGACAAACGTTTTGTTGGCTGTATATAGAAATTGAACAACTTTACTGAAAATCCAAAAATATGTCAGCAAATTAAGTAGTGGTGCTGTGAGATCCAAATTTAATATCTTGTATGACTTCCATGAGCTTGAAGGACAGCATCCATGCGGTTTGGCAAGGATTAATACAATTTATTGATGAAGTCATCAGGAATAGCAAAGAAAACAGTCTTGCATGCCTCCCAGAGTTATCAATATTCTTTGGTTTCGTCTTCCATGCTTCCTCTTTCATCCTACACCACATATGCTCAATGATGTTCATGTCTGGTGACTGGGCTGGCCAATCCTGGAGCATCTTGATCTTCTTCGCCTTAAGGAACTTTGATGTGGAGATGGAAGTATGCGATGGAGCACCATCCTGCTGCAAAATTTGGCCTTTTTTATGGTTGGGAATATAAGAGGTAGCTAAAATTTCTTGGTATTTTAGACTATTGATGTTGCCTTCCACCCTGCAGATCCCTCGCACGCCCCCATACTGGCTGTAACCCCAGACCATGATATTGCCTCCACCAAACTTCACTGTTTTCTGGGTAAATCTTGGCTCCATGCGGGTTCCAGTAGGTCTCTTTTTGCAGCGACTGTGGTGTAATTCAACAGAAGATTCATCTGAAAAATCTACCTTCTGCCTAATCTAACTAATTTATCCATTATTAGTCACAGGTGAAGCTCATATAACAAAGCGACAACACTTATGTCTTAGCAAAAATTGACTCAATGGGCTTTACCAAGCTGTGAATATTAGAATACTTTTTGTCAGTTTCGTTTTGCACTAAATCATTATTACAAAAGCTGTTGGGATTAAAATGACCCATTTCTTGTAACAAAATCTTGATTAGAAATATATTTTAGCGGCACTTCA
The DNA here is from genome assembly GCF_905171775.1 of Rana temporaria. NCBI lineage: Eukaryota > Metazoa > Chordata > Amphibia > Anura > Ranidae > Rana > Rana temporaria. Next base: position 283,192,892 of record NC_053490.1, read on the forward strand.
GGTCAATTTGTACACAAGCGACAAGTCTTTTGTCAGGGACTGTATATCCGCAGTCTCTGATCATCTCCTGTACTATGCCCGCAGTCTCTGATCATCTCCTGTACTATGCCCGCAGTCTCTGATCATCTCCTGTACCACGTCTGCAGTCTCTGATCATCTCCTTTAGTATTTTGGGGGGAGAGCCATGCGCACTTGCGCTGCAATCGTGATATCCAATCTAATTGAATCGTTGACATGATAATCTTAATCGAATCGTGAGGCTAATGAAGATGCGCACCCCTAATGGTCAGGTCTATCAGCCAGAAGGAGTCTAGGTGGATTTATAATTTACAGACAATAGTACCTGATGGTATGAACGTGGAATTTGACCTTAACGGTTTCTTAACCACTTACCCCCCGGACCATATTGCTGCCCAAAGACCAGAGTACTTTTTGCGATTCGGCACTGCGTCGCTTTAACTGACAATTGCGCGGTCGTGCGACGTGGCTCCCAAAGAAAATTGGTGTCCTTTTTTCCCCACAAATAGAGCTTTCTTTTTGTGGTATTTGATCCTCTGCGGTTTTTATTTTTTGCGCTATAAACAAAAATAGAGCGACAATTTTGAAAAAAAATGAATATTTTTTAATTTTTGCTGTAATAAATATCCCCCAAAAATATATAAAAAAACATATTTTTTCCTCAGTTTAGGCCGATACGTATTCTTCTACCTATTTTTCGTAAAAAAAAAATCGCAATAAGCGTTTATTGATTGGTTTGCGCAAAAGTTATAGCGTTTACTAAATAGGGGGTATTTTTATGGCATTTTTATTAATATATTTTTTTACTAGTAATGGCGGCGATCAGCGATTTTTTTTCGGTACTGCTACATTATGGCGGACACTTCGGACACATTTTTGGGACCATTGGCATTTTTATAGCGATCAGTGCTATAAAAATGCATTGGATTACTATAAAAATGCCACTGGCAGTGAAGGGGTTAACACTAGGGGGCGGGGAAGGGGTTAAGTATGTTCCCTGGGTGTTATCTTACTGTGGGGGGGGGGTGGCCTCACTAGGGGAAACACTGATCCTCTGTTCATACATTGTATGAACAGAAGATCAGCATTTCCCCCGCTGACAGGACCGAGAGCTGTGTGTTTACACACACAGCTCCCGGTCCCCGCTCTGTAACGAGCAATCGCGGGTGCTCGGCGGCGATCGAGCCCGCCGGGCACACGCACGGGAGTCGGGGGCGAGCGGGAGGACGTTATACTACGTGCTCTCGCCTAGGACAGCCACCTTGCCGACGTAGAACGGCGGTGCGCGGTCGGGAAGTAGTTAAATAATTTTTAGCTATTTTATTATATTTTAATAATTTTCCTAATGTTTTTATATATATATATATATATATATATATATATATATATATATATATATATATATATATATATATATATATATATATATATATATATATATTAGTGCTGTCAAGCGATTAAAAATTTTAATCGCGATTAATCGCATTAATGTCATAGTTAACTCACTATTAATCGCGCCAAAAAATTTTTTTTGGTTTTCTTATTTATTTTTTATTTTTTTATAATATTAAATTGTTTTTTTTAATTTTTTTACATTTTGATCACTTTTATTGCTGTCACAAGGAATGTAAACATCCCTTGTGACAGCAATAGGTGGTGACAGGTTCTCTTTATGGAGGGATCGGGGGTCTAAAAGACCTCCGAGCCCTCCTTTGCACTTCAAAGTATTCAGATCGGTGAAAACGGCGATTCTGAATACTGTGTACTTTTTTAAATCCGGCGCCATTGGCAGCCGAGAAACCCGGAAGTGACGTCATGACGTCGCTTCCGTGGTTTCAATGCGGAGACTGAATCAAAGCCGCTTACGGCTTAGTGTCAGTCTCCGCCTGGACACAGAAGGCGCCGGATGGAGGATCGGGTCTCCCGGTGGGACGGGAGGCCCGGTCAGAGCGGCGAAAGGCGGCGGGAGGGGGGGGGTGTCCCCTCCCGCTCCTCCAGCATAACAACCGAGCGGCTTTTAGCCGCATCGGTTGTTATGTTTGGATAGCCGATCGCCCGCTCTAAACAACAGTACCGGAATGATGCCTGCAGCTGCAGGCATCATCCCGGTATAACCCCCGAACGCCGCCTCGTTAATCGCGCGACAAAAAAATTTACGGCGTTAACGTGGGTTTGCGTTAACGCCGTTAATAGCGCGTTTAACTGACAGCACATATATATATATATATATATATATATATGTGTATATTTTTTGGTATCCCCTTTTTAATAGTATACTTTAAGATACTAGTTTTTAATATATATACACTTCAAGATATTATATTTTATACTTTACTTTATCTGATTTAAATTGATCCAGTCAGTGCTCACCATTAGATCATATATTTTGCAAGCAGCTGCTAGTTATGTTATCACAAGAATAGACTTGCTATATATTTATATGGATGTGCGCTGTCTATTCATTGTCACTAGTTATGCCTATACTAATATTACCCACCAACATAATGGCGACATTTACTCCAACAAGATGGCCGCCAGGAGTAGGTGCAATTACATTGAACTATGTCACATCAATCACATTCACGATTACCAACCAAGAAAATGGCCGCCGCCTGTAGGGAGACATGAACTCCGGCAAGATGGCTGCCGTTCTACTTCCGATGTGTATGTATAAAAGAAAAGGAAACAAAAAGGGTGCAATCAGCACAAAAATTTAATAAAATAAACCTCCCTCTTCACAAATGCAAGCTGAACATTGACAGAACAATCACAAAATCCAAAAATGTATAGGAAATAATGCAGCGCAATATACCCGCACCAGCCATACCACCTTGCCAGGGAAAGGGGCCACTACTTACCCTACTTGCGACTACCGGCTGGAGGCATCCCGGACAGACACAACATCCACTAACGGCATGGCTGTCGGCCAGACACACTGTGACAAGGCCATAGAGACCGGTCATATGTGTTTCCTGGAACATGTAGTTCCCCAGGCCGCCCCTGGAGCAATGGGGCCGGTTGTGGACGACCCAGAGCTGAGCTGAGGGCCGGCACACGCTGAATGGCCGAACATGGGGGGACGACAAGAGTCAAGACATCAGCCTGTCACCCGGTCGGCTGTTGATAGAAGAATCACAGGATTCAAAAATGCAGGAACAAAATAAAAAGCGAGAAAATCGCAAGAAAAAAACCTCCAGAGTACAGGACTCTAGAGTGCCTGTCCTCTCCTGTTGTTAGGCAGAAAAAAACTGGAGCTGCTAGAGTAGGGTGTGGGTTACACCTGGGGAACCACGCCCCCTGGGAGGAGCTGCACTGAGGAAAGTGTTAACACTTAAAGTGCTTTTCCTGGTGCCTTCATGGCAGCATACATATGGTTGGTGGCTCCGCCCTCATCCAACCCACAGGACCAATTATAACTCTTTAAAAGAGAGCGACAGCCTCCCATCTGACATTCTTTTTTCTGTCCTCAAACCTGCAGGATCGTGGATCACCTGGATACAGCCCTTACTATGCCACTGTGTTGGCTCAACCAGTACAGGTTCATGCTCCCCTGTATATGAAGTCCCCTTTAACTTGGGTTGCTAAAGGCGCCAGAAAAGTTGGGGAACCCGTTTTTCTCTGGGAGTCTTTTTGGGGGATCTGGAGTTCAGGTATGATTTTCCTCTTTTTATATTGGGAAAAGGGTACTGCTCCATGAATAAAGGCACACTCTCACCTGTTAAAACTTGCGTTGAGTAATCCGTGGGAGGCTGGCAGCATGCATCAGGTTGTTTTTTTCCCCCTCACCATTCAGGGCACGGCAGCGCTTTGCGCAAGGCGTTTGAGTCTGATTTATCTATTCCACTGTCGCACAGTGATGATGTCATCGGCAGCGGCCATCTTAGTACACCCAAATCACTGTTTGTGTATATAACAGGGCGGCTCCCACATTATGGCAGTTGTCCTGTCCAGGGAAGCGCCTCCACGCTGCTGGGAAAGGTGAACTCACACAGACTTGTGCATTCTCAACATGGAGCCAGCCCAGGGTGAGAAGCGCAGCTTTCACTTCATCTTTGATATAGTTATGCAGCTGTATATGTGATGATCTGAGGGATCTTTTTTTTTTTTTTAGGCATGTTTGTGCCTCTGTATATGTGTATATATGTTTATGTATATGTAGGTATGTATATGTGTGTAGGTGTTTATATTATTATTATTATACAGGATTTATATAGCGCCAACAGTTTACGCAGCGCTTTACAACATCAGGGAAGACATTTAGTTACAGTACAATTTAATACAGGAATGATCAGAGGGCCCTGCTCGTTAGAGCTTACAATCTAGAAGGGAGGGTGAAGTGGAACAGAGGGTAGTAGATGTGGGGGGTGATCAGGTGGGCAAAGTTAAAATACAATTGTTAGATGTGGGTAGGATAGGCTTCTCTGAAGAGGAGGGTTTTCAGGGATCCTCGAAAAGCTGAAAGAGAAGGAGATAGACGGATAGTTTGGGGTAAGGAGTTCCATAGGCTTGGAGAGGCTCTGGAAAAGTCCTGTAGACGAGCATGGGAAGAGGTGATGAGAGAGCAGGAGGTCTTGAGAAGAACGAAGAGAGCTATTAGGTTGGTATTTGGAGACAAGGTCAGTGATGTAGCAGGGGGCAGAATTGTGGATGGCTTTGTAGGTTGTAGTTAGTATTTTGAATTTAATTCGTTGGGCGAGCGGAAGCCAGTGGAGGGATTGACAGAGAGGAGTAGCAGAGACAGAGCGGTTGGTAAGGTGGATAAGTCTGGCCGCGGCATTCATGATGGATTGAAGGGGGGTTAGAGTATGCAGCGGTAAGCCAATGAGAAGGGAATTGCAGTAATCAAGGCGAGATATATATATATATAAAGTGTGTGTGTGTGCGCATCTGCGTATGACAGTTCTCATGATCAAATATAGTGCAGGTAGTTATATAGCTTTATTATAGTTCCTTGCTTATAAGGTTAACCTTTTTTTCTGGGGTTTTCCTTTTAAATAGCCGCCTCCCACAGTACAGCAACACAAAAAGACTCTCACCATACCACTAGGTAAGTGGCTGCAACTACCAGGTAAGTTCGAATATATAAAAAAAAGAGCATTCGAGTGTTCAGTAAAGTAGAACAGAATCTTCCCAGGGATAAAGCCTGCTGGGTTTGTGGAAGAGAAGCACTTCCAGGCAAACGGTCTGTAACGAAGGTTTCATGGAAGCAGTTGGAGATAAGGAAAAGGAGAAACAGGAGTCCATAGCTACTATGAAAAAATTGATTAAAGAATCAATTCAGGAGCTAGCATCGTCACAGGATTTAACAACTCCTTCATCAAGCGAGGTTGCTACAGAAGCTCCCGAGCAGCATATAAATGCAGGATTCAGTTTAGATGAGGACAGGGATGCCTCAGAAGAAAAATGCTCCTCCTTCAATTTTGCTTTAGTCAACCCATTCATAGCTGCGGTAAAAAAAGACGCAATCCAATGGGAAGAGGCTCCTGAGCCACCCACCAAATCGAGGAAGTATTTTCCCCATCTGAGGAAAAAAAAAATCACCAAGCTTCCCGCTTATGGAAGAAATTAAAGAGGAATGGCGGAAGCTGGAAAAAAAAAAGGCCAGTCGCCTATAACCGCTCTCACAAGCTATATCCCCTAGCTGACTCAGACACACAGCTCTTCGACTCCTTACCTTCGGTAGATGCCTCTATTATGAGGCTAGCAAGAAACACCACACTGCCACTTGAAGATGCAGTTTCATTTAAAATCGTGTTAGATCGTAAAATCGAGACGATCTCAGAAAAGCCTATCAAGCAGCGGGCGTAGCATGTAAACCCGCAGTGGCGTTAACATCGGTATCCAGAGCTACTAAGGCGTGGACTGATAATATCGAACTAGCCCTGAGGCAAGGTATCGAAGTGGAAGAAATTATCAAAGCTCTGGATGAGCTGAGGCTAGCCTCAGACTTTGTGGCAGAAGCCGCTATTGATACCTTGCAATGCTCGGCGCGTGCCATGCTATACTCAGTAACCGCTAGAAGGGCTCTCTGGTTGAAGCCATGGTCGGCAGACCCCTCTTCCAAACAGACGTGGTGCCGCATTCCCTATGACGGTAAAGCCCTCTTTGGTGAAAAGCTAGTTACAGCAATTAACCGAGTAACAGGGGGAAAGAGTGGCCTAATTCCCCAAGATAAGAACAGAAGGAAGAGATTCATAAACCGCCCTTCCTTTCAGCCAAAAAACAAGGACACCCGGTCATATAGACCAGGAAGAGAATATCGCGGAGGCTGGAGAGGTTCTCAGGCTACCTTTCTGAGAATGGGAAAGCAGAAGGCCACACCCACTGCTCCGGAAGGTCAGAAGTCTTTTTGACTGCAGGTCCTGTGGGGGCCCGTCTCAGGGCTTTCGCCCAAGTTTGGGTGAATTCTTGCACAGACCATTGGGTCACTTCCACGGTACTTCACGGCCACTTCTGAAAAATTCAAACACAAACCACCCAGTGTTTCGTTTCTGCCCACCAGAATTCCGAGTTCCAACGAGAAATTCTTTTCCAGTATATACAGACATTAATACTTCAACAAGCAGTAACATTAGTCCCGGACTCGGAATTTTTTTTGGGGTTTTACTCCCCAATCTTTTTGGTCCCCAAAAAGACAGGAGGCTGGAGGCCGGTCCTAGATTTAAAGCGACTAAACAAGTTTATCAGTATAGAACGCTTCAAGATGGAATCTCTCCATACAGTAATCTTAGCAGTACAACCAGAGGATTGGATGGTCTCTATAGACCTCAAAGGCGCATATCTTCATATTCCAATCCATCAAGATTTCCAGCCCTTCCTACGTTTCAAGGTCGGGGACCTTCCATCTGCAGTTTCGCGGTCTACCTTTCGGCATATCGTCAGCCCCCAGAACTTTTACAAAAGTGTTGGTGACAGTTTTGGATCCTCTTCGAGAGAAAGGGATACGTATCCTCCATGACTTAGATGACATATTAATCCTGTCTCAGCACAAAGAAACGCTCAAGTCTCATCTACAGGAAGTTCTCGATACCTTGACGAGATACGGCTGGCTAATAAACTTCCCCAAGAGTCAGTTTCTACCGACACAGAGAATGGTGTATCTTGGGGCATTATTCGATACCCCGAGGAGGACGGTGTCTCTCCCTCAAGAAAAAATGCCATCGCTCATAGCCAAGGTAGGGAAGGCCATGGCAAGCAAGTCTATGTCGGCAGCAGAATGTCAGTCTTCTGGGGACGTTCTCCTCTTGCATCCCGATGGTGAAATGGGCCCGATGGCATCTCTGTGTCTTCCAACAGGGGTTTCTCTCCCAGTGGAGGAGACAATCCTTAACTCCGAGGATCTTGATTTCATCTGCAATGAAATCCAGTCTGTGGTGGTGGACAAGAGCCCAAAATCTACTGGATCACTCTTACTTCAGACGCAAGCCGTCTGGGTTGGGGAGCCCACTTCGAAGATCAGTCAGTCCAGGGGAGATGGCGGTTCAATACGGAGAACATAGTATCCAATATTCTAGAAGTGAGGGCAGCCTGGATGGCAATATCTCATCTGGCATCTTCCCTGAAAGGCAAGTCCATCCTATTACAAATGGACAACAGGTCAGCTGTAGCCTACATCCAGAATCAAGGAGGAACACACAGCAGGTCGTTGTCCAGCGAGGTAGCCCCGATATTACTCTGGGCAGAGAAAAACCTTACCAATCTCAGAGCGTCCTATATTCCAGCTCCCCATAATCAGCTGGCGGATCGACTATCGAGGGACTTTGTCTGCAACAATGAGTGGTCATTAGACCAAGAGGTCTTCCATTGGATCTGTCACCATTGGGGCAACACTCAAATAGACCTTTTTGCGAGCCCCCCTCAATGCCAAGGTTCCCCGTTTCTTTACGAGACTCCCGGCTCGCAAGTCGGCAGGGGTGGATGCCCTCGTCCAGCCATGGGCATTCCATTTGGGCTACACATTTCCACCAACCCCTCTGATTTTGAGGTTTCTCCAGCGCCTGACGGAAGAACAAGTAGTCATTCTAGCGATAATTCCTTACTGGCCGAAAAGACCATGGTTCACTCTACTAACCAAGCTCTCTCTCTGCGTACCCTTGACACTCCCAGCCACGCACAACCTGCTATCACAGGGAGATATCTTCCATCCACATCCAGAAATTCTGGATTTGAGGGCCTGGAGGTTGAGCGGGAGAGGCTGGAAGAATTAAGATGCTCAAAGGACGTAATCCAAAAAAAATTTTCAGGCCAGGAAGGCCTCTACCAATAGCACCTATTACAGAATCTGGCGAAAGTTCTCAGAGGCCAACATGTTTAACCCATTAAAACCAGAAGTTCAAGAAGTCCTTTTGTTTCTCCAGAATGGTCTAGATTTAGGTCTGGGACTTAACTCTCTGAAAGTCCAGGTCTCAGCCTTGTCAGCCTTAACGGACACCAGATGGGCCTTAAATCCCCTAGTAGAACGTTTTCTGAAAGCCGTCCTGAGACTGAAACCACCAAGGAAGTCACTATATCCAAAGTGGGATCTGCCTTTGGTACTCAGCGCACTTGCGGCTCATCCGTTTGCGCCTATGGAGGACTGTTCCCTGGAAGACATTACCCTCAAAAAAGCATTTCTAATCGCGGTCACTTCTGGTCGGAGGGTCTCTGAAATCCAAGCCTTAGGAGCAGAAGACCCTTATATTACTTTCTTTCCAGACAGAGTGGTCCTCCAACCAATCCACCAGTTTGTTCCTAAAGTCCCTTCCATATACCACCTTAACCAGGAATGGGTTCTCCCAGCTTTCGAAGAAGATTCATCTTCCTCAAAACTGCATGAACTGGATGTGGCAAGGTCTCTCAGGCATTATATTAAGCTGACACAACCCTTCCGGAAAGACCAACGTCTCTTTGTAGTCCCTAAGGGGGGCAAGAAAATTGGCCGCATCAAAGACAACTTTAGCAAGTTGGATTGTACGACTCATTCATAAAACGTACCAGGCTAGTGGTCTGCCAGTTCCCAAATCAGTAAATGCTCACTCTACTCGAGGAGTGGCGTCTTTCTGGGCGGCTTTAGCACGAGTCTCTCCAGAAACTATCTGTTGAGCAGCGAGTTGGTCGTCTTTCACCACATTCATGACCCACTACAGTCTGGACCCAGCTGTGCTTACTTCCCGCGACTTCGGGGGGAAAAAACTTTACAGCAGTCCGCTCTGTAATTGAAAATTAAACTAGTTTTGCAGCACCCTCCCTGTAAGCGAGTTATTTACCATATGTATGCTGCCATGAAGGCACCAGGAAAACGGAAAATTGAATACCTACCTTTCTGTAATTTTCCTTTCCTGGTGCCTATCCATGGCAGCATACGCCCTCCTTTTCTTAAATTCCTTAATTGTTTGAGTCTAGTTACAAGAATGTCAGATGGGAGGCTGTCGCTCTCTTTTAAAGAGTTATAATTGGTCCTGTGGGTTGGATGAGGGCAGAGCCACCAACCATATGTATGCTGCCATGGATAGGCACCAGGAAAGGAAAATTACAGAAGGGTAGGTATTCAATTTTCCGTTTTTTTTTTTTCTGCCTAACTCTCCTGGAAGGAAGCGGATATAACCCTAAGGTCAAAGGCTGCTGTGTCCGTCCGTGAACGGAAGAGAAAATAAAAAACCCAACGGTGATTAAATACCACCAAAAGAAAGCTCTATTTGTGTGAAAAAAAGGACAAATTTCATATGGTACAATGTTGTATGACCGAGTAATTGTCATTCAAAATGTGAGAGCACCGAAAGCTGAAAATGTATCTGGTTAGGAAGGGGGTTTAAGTGCCCAGTGGTCAAGAGGTGAAAGATGGAAACATGAGAGATGGGCTCCACCTCCTATAGGAAACACAAGCCCAGAAATATTTAAAAAGGTCAGCCCCAGGCTTCTCCTGAGTTCTTGTGTTTCCTTTGTCCTCAAAACACTGGCACAGAGGAACATGGGAATTGCCAGCGGGAGTGAAATCGTGCGGGTTCAGCTGAACTCGCACGGCTTCACTCCTGCAGCCCAGTGTGAACCTGGGCTCAAAGTCAGTAGGAGGTCTAGGAGCGATTTCTGCCTTTGCCCTCTCAACTACAGGGGGAGCTTGATAAACACGTACATCAAGCCCCAACTTCACCCCCACCTGCACTGCTCCCCAGCCCGACAGATCAGTGCAGGGAGAAGCTGCAGGCAGAGAAAAAAAAAAAAAAAAGCGGTATGCCACTCAGGGGTGCACAAGCAGTTAAGGGGGGGGGTACACATCTGTTTATTTTGTCTAGAGCAGCTCCGCTTGCACCTGGAAAAAAAGATTCCTGGTACAGAAGCATTAGACTATGCTTCTGGTTAACCACTTCCAGACCTGCGCACGACGATGTACGTCCTATTTTTAAAGACGGATATCTCGGTAACGGCAGCAGCTGCTGTCACAACCGAGGTATCCATCTTTAGTGTGCGCGGTCTGGAATCCGATAATGGCGGTCTCCGCGGCGGATTCACCGCGAGATCGCCGTTATCGGTGGCGGGAGAGGGGCCCCCCCCCTCCCGCCGCTCTCCCGCGCCCTCCGCCACTTACCGGAGCCGTCAGTAGCGGCGGAGGCGATCGGATGCTGTCGGCTGGTGAGCGGGGACGAGACTGAAGAAAAAATCTCCTTCGCCCGTCCCCATAGCTCGGCTGGGCGGAAGTGACGTCAAAACGTCAGTCCCGCCCAGCCTCTTAAAGAGACAAATTTTTTTTTTGGTCATTTGAAAAAATGACATTTTTTATTTTTTTTCTATTTTTTGCATTTAAGCCCAAATATGAGATCTGAGGTCTTTTTGACCCCAGATCTCATATTTAAGAGGACCTGTCATGCTTTTTTCTATTACAAGGGATGTTTACATTCCTTGTAATAGGAATAAAAGTGATAATTTTTTTTTTCAGTGTTAAAAATTCTAAAATAAATAAAAATAAATGCGAAAAGCAAAAAAAAAAATTTTTTAAAGCGCCCCGTCCCGACGAGCTCGCGCGTAGAAGCGAACGCATACGCGAGTAGCGCCGACATATGAAAACGGTATTCAAACCACACAAGTGAGGTATCGCCGCGATCGTTAGAGCGAGAGCAATAATTTTAGCCTTAGGCCTACTCTAACTCAAAAAATGCAACCTGTAGAATTTTTTAAACGTCGCCTATCAAGATTTTTAAGGGTAAAAGTTTGACGCCATGCCACGAGCGGGCGCAATTTTTAAGCGTGACATGTTGGGCATCATTTTACTCGGCGTAACATTATCTTTCAAAATATATAAAACAATTGGGCCAAATTTATTGTTGTCTTATTTTTTAATTCAAAAAAGTGAATTTTTTCCAAAAAAAGTGCGCTTGTAAGACCGCTGCGCAAATACGGTGTGACAAAAAGTATTGGAATGACCACTATTTTATTCTCTAGGGTGTTAGAAAAAAAAAATATATAATGTTTGGGGGTTTTAAGTAATTTTCTAGCAGAAGAAAATGTTTTAGTCTTGCAAACACTGAATCTGAAAAACACCTAAGGTCTGGAAGTGGTAAAGAAATGAGTGGCAGACATCGCTGACGCCATGGCAGAGGCAGTCAGGATCTCTGCACGCACCACTGGTCTCAACACAGCCAGGAGGGCATTATGGCTCAAAACATGTGAAGGATTATGCATCTAAAAACAAGCTCTGCAGCATCCCTTTTGATAGCAACCTGCTCTTCAAGCCCAAACTTGAAAGTACTAGAGAGATCAGCAGATAGAACAAAAAACAGTTCCCCCTGGAAAAGGCAGAGTTTTTTTTTCAATGAAACAAAGGACGAAAAAACCCAGAATCAACATAAGCGTTTGTTTAATAAAGGAAGAGGCAAACTCAACATTTGATTCTGCAGTGCAGCAGCAACCAAGTCCCAATGATGCCAGCAGGTAAGTGAGAGGAAGACTGCAATATTTTGTTCCACAATGGGAAGAATTCTGCAACAGTTCATACTACAAAATTATCAAACAAGGATACAAAATAAAATTAGCGTCAAGACCCCCAGTCAAATTTTTAACAACCCCCTCAAAAAAAAAGACAGCATATGAAGGATACAGTCTTGGAGCTACTAGCAGAAAAATTAATATCGAAGTACGTCCTTTGCATCAGAAGTTCGGTTTTTACTCCCAGTCAAACCATCTGGGAAACAGCGTTTGATTTTGAACCCAAAGCCCCTAAACAAGGCAATTCTAAACAGAAAAGTCAAAATGGAGAACTTATTTTAAATAGGATTTTTGTACTCAACATAAAATCCATTTCTCTGAGTTCATGGACGGACACAGCAGCATTGACCTTAGGGTTATATACCTTCCTTTCAGGAGAGACTAGGCAGAAAAAACAGCACTTTAAGTGTTAAACACTTCCAAGTACAGCACCTCCCATGGGGCGTGTCCCCCGGGTACATCCCACTCTCTGGAACATCCAGCCTCAGTTCGTAGACAAGCAGTACAAACAAAGGAGGGGTGGGTGCTGTGTTTGTCCATGAACTCAGAGAAATGGATTTTACGGTGAGTACAAAAATCCTATTTTCTCTTCCGTTCATAGACGGACACAGCAGCATTGACCTTAGGGACGTCCCCAAGCAGTGTCAAAAATGTTTGAGGGGTGGGAAAAAAAACACAGCAAACCAGGCTTCAACCCAAACAAACCAGAGTTTAACCTTAAACTGCCGCCTGTAAATCCTTGCGGCCAAAGGAGGCATCCGAAGATGGACTCACATCCACCATGTAAAATTTTGAGAAGGTGTGGATTGACGACCAGGTCGCCGCTTTACATACCTATAAGACAGACGATTGATGGCGGAAAGCCCAAGAGGCACCAACCTCCCTGGTCGAATGCGCCGTAACCTGAAAGGGAGGCGCCCTCCCCTTTAGGGCATAGCCCTGGAGCACGACCTGTCTGATCCACCTAGAAATGGTGGCCGACGAGACCGCCAGACCTTTCTTAGGACCAGTCACCGACACGAACAGTGAGTCCGACTTCCGAAAAGGAGCCGTAGCAGACAAGTACACCCGTAGGGCCTGAACCACGTCCAAGGAATGCAAAGTGGGATCCTTCTGGTTTTTCAACCGAGGACATAAGGATGGCAAAACGATGTCCTCATTAATGTGAAAAGCCGAAACAACCTTTGGAAGGAATGATGGCTGCGGCCGCAGCACCACCTTATCCTTGTGGATGACCAAGTAAGGAGCCTTGCAGGACAAGGCCGCCAGTTCAGATACTCGTCTGACCGAGGTAATTGCTACCATAAAAAACACCTTCTGGGACAGAGTCAACAAAGGAATCTTCCAAATGTCCTCAAACGGAGCTTCTTGAAGCACCAAAATAACTAAAATTCAAGTCCCATGGAGGCAGTGGAGGACGCACAGGAGGGGCCACATGCTGGACCCCCTGCACAAACGTACGCACCAAGGAGTGCGCCGACAAGGGTCGCTGAAAGTAGACAGCTAGAGCCGAAATCTGACTCTTAACCGTACTTAAGGCAAGAGCCTGATCCACTCCACGCTGTAAGAACAGCAGAATCCAGGACATCACGTATGTACGGGGGTGCCATTTCATCTTTTCACACATAGAGATGTAGGTCTTCCACATACGATGGTAAATCTTTCGTGAAGTGGACTTCCGTGCTCGTAGCATGGTAGAGATCACCAAGCCCGACAGACCTCAGTCCTTCAACACCTGGCTCTCAACAGCCACGCCATTAAAGCCAGCGACTAATACAGGGTGAAAGATAGGACCCTGTGACAGAAGGTCTTCTCTCAGGGGTAGACGCCAAGGGACGTCTGCCACCAGACGCACCTGGTCCGCGTACCAGGGACGGCGCGGCCAATCTGGAGCGAACAGGATTGTTGCTATCCCCTCGGCTTCCACTCTGCGCAGCAGGCGAGGAAGAAGCTTCAGAGGGGGAAGTGCGTATATTAGGCGATAGTGGCGCCACCAACGCGTCTGACGCGTCCGGCCACGGGTCCCTCGACCTGGTCACGAACCGTGACACCTTCCGATTGAGACGAGACGCTAAAAGGTCCACGTCTGGAGTGCCCCATTTTTTGGCACAGACTCTGAAACACCTCCGGGTGTCTAGCTTTTGGCGACTTAGGTAGTCGGCTTGCCAGTTCAGCACCCCCGGAATGTACACTGCCGACAGAGCCGTCGCTGCAGCCGAGCTTCGTGTGCCCCCCTGATGATTGACGTACGTGCGTTGTCGGACTGGATTCTGACCGGTTGGCCTTGCAGACCCAGAGACCACTTGGAGAGACACAACTTGATCGTTTAGAGCTCCAGTACATTGATTGGAACGCGGGACTCCTCCTGAGTCCAGCGCCCCTGGGCTGACTGGACACCCCTCAGCCGCAGAGGCTGGCATCCGTCGTGATCACTGTCCAATGACACGGCAGAAGCGGTTTTCCGGTCCGAAGTACTGGATATGTCAGCCACCACACCAGGGAGGACTTGACCAGTCGACTCACCGGAATCTGGTAATCCAGAGACAAAGGAAGCTTGTTCCAACGTGACAGAATCTCTTTCTGCAACACTCGGGTGTGGAATTGGGCATACGGAACTGCCTCGAAAGAGGCCACCATCAGACTCAGCACTCTCATGCAAAAGCGAAGCGACGCCCATTTCTGGGTCGCCAACCGCTGCACCGCAGATTGCAGTATGAATGAATGAAAACTTATACAGGGAGTGCAGAATTATTAGGCAAGTTGTATTTTTGAGGATTAATTGTATTATTGAACAACAACCATGTTCTCAATGAACCCAAAAAACTCATTAATATCAAAGCTGAATATTTTTGGAAGTAGTTTTTAGTTTGTTTTTAGTTTTAGCTATTTTAGGGGGATATCTGTGTGTGCAGGTGACTATTACTGTGCATAATTATTAGGCAACTTAACAAAAAAAAAATATATACCCATTTCAATTATTTATTTTTACCAGTGAAACCAATATAACATCTCAACATTCACAAATATACATTTCTGACATTCAAAAACAAAACAAAAACAAATAAGTGACCAATATAACCACCTTTCTTTGCAAGGACACTCAAAAGCCTGCCATCCATGGATTCTGTCAGTGTTTTGATCTGTTCACCATCAACATTGCGTGCAGCAGCAACCACAGCCTCCCAGACACTGTTCAGAGAGGTGTACTGTTTTCCCTCCTTGTAAATCTCACATTTGATGATGGACCACAGGTTCTCAATGGGGTTCAGATCAGGTGAACAAGGAGCCCATGTCATTAGTTTTTCTTCTTTTATACCCTTTCTTGCCAGCCACGCTGTGGAGTACTTGGACGCGTGTGATGGAGCATTGTCCTGCATGAAAATCATGTTTTTCTTGAAGGATGCAGACTTCTTCCTGTACCACTGCTTGAAGAAGGTGTCTTCCAGAAACTGGCAGTAGGACTGGGAGTTGAGCTTGACTCCATCCTCAACCCGAAAAGGCCCGACAAGCTCATCTTTGATGATACCAGCCCAAACCAGTACTCCACCTCCACCTTGCTGGCGTCTGAGTCGGACTGGAGCTCTCTGCCCTTTACCAATCCAGCCACGGGCCCATCCATCTGGCCCATCAAGACTCACTCTCATTTCATCAGTCCATAAAACCTTAGAAAAATCAGTCTTGAGATATTTCTTGGCCCAGTCTTGACGTTTCAGCTTGTGTGTCTTGTTCAGTGGTCGTCGTCTTTCAGCCTTTCTTACCTTGGCCATGTCTCTGAGTATTGCACACCTTGTGCTTTTGGGCACCCCAGTGATGTTGCAGCTCTGAAATATGGCCAAACTGGTGGCAAGTGGCATCTTGGCAGCTGCACGCTTGACTTTTCTCAGTTCATGGGCAGTTATTTTGCGCCTTGGTTTTTCCACACGCTTCTTGCGACCCTGTTGACTATTTTGAATGAAACGCTTGATTGTTCGATGATCACGCTTCAGAAGCTTTGCAATTTTAAGAGTGCTGCATCCCTCTGCAAGATATCTCACTATTTTTGACTTTTCTGAGCCTGTCAAGTCCTTCTTTTGACCCATTTTGCCAAAGGAAAGGAAGTTGCCTAATAATTATGCACACCTGATATAGGGTGTTGATGTCATTAGACCACACCCCTTCTCATTACAGAGATGCACATCACCTAATATGCTTAATTGGTAGTAGGCTTTCGAGCCTATACAGCTTGGAGTAAGACAACATGCATAAAGAGGATGATGTGGTCAAAATACTCATTTGCCTAATAATTCTGCACTCCCTGTATAGCGCAGCACATGCGAACTTAATCGCCTCTGGGCGGTTGTTGTTCCTGTCTCCTTTGGTATCAAAAGAGATGAGTTTTGATATTTCTCCTGAATGCCAAGTGGTTCTCCTCCAACCGAATGCTGGTTGGTAAAGCGTTCCATAGTCTAGGCCCTTGGACCGCAAATCTCCTTTCTCCTTTGGACTTGTAGTTGGCTTTCGGTATCTGGAGGAGATTTTGATTGGTGGATCGCAGAACGCGATTGGGATTATGAGCTTTTCTTTTTTCGCATAGATAATGGGGAGCATTCCCATAGATACATCTATGCGTTAGACAGAGTGCTTTAAAAGTGATTCTGTCTTTTACTGGTAACCAGTGAAGGGTTCTCAGTGAAGGTGAGATTGATTCCCAAGGTTTTTTCCCAGTTACAAGTCTAGCGGCCGTATTTTGAATTTTGTAGTTTTTCCGTTGGGAGAAAAACTCTCGCCTCTGAGGAATCCAGGACTAACCGCATATATTCCAGCCGCTGAGACGGTACCAGTACTGACTTCTGGATATTCAGTAGCCAACCGAATTCTCGGAGGGTCTGACAGGTGATAGACACGTCCTCTTCTAACCGAGCTTGAGGAAGCTCTCGGAAGAATGTCGTCCAGGTATCCCACGCTGCCGCAGCAGGGCCAGAATCGGTCGACCACCTTGGTGAAAACCCGCGGTGCTGGGGCCAGGCCAAACGGGAGGGCCACAAATTGAAAGTGGTCCTCCCCGACCGCAAAACGCAGAAACCTCTGGTGTTTTGCGCATATGGGGATATGCAGGTACGCGTCCTTGATATCCAAGGATGCTAGGAAATCCCCCTGATGGAGCGCTGCCATTACTGAGCGAATCAACATCATCCTGAATTTTTGCACTCTGACAAAGCAATTGAGGGCCTTGAGGTCCAGGATTGGACGGACCCCATCCTTCTTGGGGACTACAAACAGATTGGAGTAAAACCTCTGAAACTGTTCCGTTGAGGGAACCAGGACAATCACTCCCCTGACCAGCAGATCCTGGACAGCCCCTGACAGATCCTTCAAGCGATCCGGAGGAAGCCAGAGGTTGGAGGGAAAAAATATCTGTTTGGTGGACAAGAGAGAAATTCTATCTTGTACCCCGAGGAAACTACTTCGCAAACACAACGGTCGGAAAGAAGAGACCTCCACCGAGCCACGAATTTGCGAAGCCGGCCCCCCCACCCGAGATGTGGGCAGGGGCAGACCTTCATGCGGAGGCAGGCTTGTTGGGCTTGCGGTACCAGGGGCGCTTTTGCCCTTCAGTGGACGCTTTAGCTCCCTGAAAACGTTTTCCTGACGCACTTGGCAGGCGGAAAAAACGCTTGGTGGTAGTAAATGAGGGCCCTTGCTTACGGCGAGGCTCCTTACCCTTCCCAGATTGCGGGAGCAGAGTGCTCTTACAGCCTGTGGCATCTTTTATGATGTCATCCAGGGACGCCCCAAAAAGCCGTTCACCCTTAAAGGGTAAGTCCACCAGGGCCTTCTTAGAGGACTGGTCCGCAGACCAACACTTTAGCCACACAAGGCGGCGTAGTATCACCGCGTAGGCCCTGGGAGAGCAAGGGAAGCGTATCCAGGGCCAACTCACAGGCAAATTTTAGGCCTTGCACCAACTGATCGGCCAGGTCCACGCAGGTCTCAGAAGCATTCTGCGCCTCCAGCTCCTGCACCAGGGACTTAGCCCGTTCGGTAAGTGTCTGCGACACCAGAGCCCTGGCCAAAACCGGTCTCACCGCCGACCCCACCACTGTGAACATGGAGCGGGCCACAGCCTCAGCTCTCCTATCTGCGGGGTCCTTAAATGCGGGAGCCCCTTCCACAGGCAACGTGGTGGCCTTGTTTAGCCTGGATACCGGAGGGTCCACTGACGGAGGAGATACCCACTTTTTTAGGAAATCCTCCTTAAACGGGTAACGGACCGCAAAGTATTTTGGTACTGCAAAAACTTTCTGTGGCCGTTCCCATTCCTTGTATAAACAGTTTGTCCAGATATGGAACACAAGGAAACACTTTTGCGGTGCGGGGTGGCTTGCGGAACCCAAAAGGGACCGGCGTGTCCAAATCCTCAAGTTTTTAAATGTCCCGCACCGCAGTGATAAGAGCTCCAACAAAATTCCATATCATGCTTTGACCCTGAAGCAGAGTCATCCTCACTGTCCGTGTGGGCTAAATCTGCATCTGACATGACAGAACCAGGGCCAGATGCAGTAGCAGGGCCTGATTCCGCGTCAGACATCCCCAGAAGCAGGCGCAGGGAGGGGGCGCTTTTTACCCTCCTACTGGCCACTTTCCGCTTCAATCCTGGCAACAAACGCCTCAAGGACTGCCGTCATAGCATCCACGAGGACGCAGGAGCAGGGGCACTAAGGGTTAACTCTGGCATGGTTTGGGTAGAAGCCTCTGGTTCAGACTCCATGCTGACCCACCTATATATGCCGCCTTAGTACTGCAGAAAACAGGATCCACAGGCCACCCTCCCGGCTGTCACAGAGAGCAGGGGACTCACCACCTAAAAACATGCTGTACTACTGTGCAGAGCTTAGAGCGCTGTCCGTGCTATGCCGTCCCTCAGGAAGAATGCTGCAGCTTTGGCGCCGTTATTCCAGACACTAGAGGCCAAAACTTTTCCAAGATGACCGCTGACATGCAGAAAAACCGCATGCGGGCTACAAGAAAATGGCCGCCGATATATAGAACCGTGTCACCGGTAAAATGGCGGCCGTACACATGTTTAAAAAACCCAGTAACACACAGCAGACACTGTCCAGCATACACAGCACATAAGCACAATAAAAAACAGCACCCCACAGCAGCACAGCCCCCCCGGCAGTAACAGAGCCCCCCCCCAGGTGAACCCCCCACCTCACAGCCGCCACCCAGAACGGGGAAGGAGGGAGAGGAAGGGAGAGAGAAAAGCAGGGAGGACCCTCAGTCGACCTCCCCAGGAATGCACCAGCCAAACCACCCTGCCGAGGCAAGGGGATACTACTTACCCATCCTGCGACCACCGGCTGGTGGCATTATAGACAGACCCAACATCCGCAGGTAGATACGGCATGGCTGTCGGCCCGGCACACTGACAGCCATAGAGACCGGTCATATGTGTGCCCTGTAGCATATAGCTCACCGGCCGCCACTGGAGCAACGGGGTATGTCGTGATTGGCCTAGCTAAAGGCCGGCACACGCTCGATGGCCGAACATGGGGGGGGACTACAAGGATCAAGATCCAACCTGTCACCCAGTCGGCAGTTGAAAGATCCCAGGATCCAAAAATGCAGGAAAAAAATCAAATAAAGGCGAAAAATCGCAAAAAATCTCCAGAGCACATGGGCTCCAGAAAGGCCATGTCTTCTCCTAACGCTAGGCATAAAAAAACTGAGGCTGGATGTTCCCGGGGGACACGCCCCCTGGGAGGTGCTTTACTGAGAGAAGTGTTTTTAACACTTAAAGTGCTGTTTTTTCTGCCTAGTCTCTCCTGAAAGGAAGGTATATAACCCTAAGGTCAATGCTGCTGTGTCCGTCCATGAACGGAAGAGAAAAGATCTCTACTCCCAGAATCAGGTTCCCTGGTGACCTAAAGGATGCATAATCTGCGTGTACCTATTCATCCAAGCCATCAAAAGTACCCAAGGATGGCGAGAGTCCGGCACCTTACATATCAGGCTCTCCCCTTTAGCATCGACCCATCGCACATTTACCAAGATTATGACACGGCCCTCCAGAAGTTTATCTTGCCAGAACATAGATTTAAACTGATAAATACCACAGACCAGATAAAGGAGTACAAGGAGTCCTTGGAAGAAAATATTTCAGTCCCTCATATCAAGAAGTCTGTGGTGGTGGATGAGCATGTTCGGTAAAGTTTCTGGAAAACAGATGTATCAAGGGCTTCTTCCAATCTGAGAAAAATTACAGCAGTCCACCAGGTGCTGGTAGCTTTCAAAGGAAGAAACAGTAGGGAAGACATGTGCTAGTACTCTCCAACAATGCCACAAAACCCTGTTGAGGGCAGCAAGAAGCCCGATATCGGTCACAGCTGTTCACATCAAAAAATATACTCTAGTGCAGGGGTGTCCAAACTTTTTTCAAAGAGGGCCAGATTTGATTAAGTGAACATGCGTGAGGGCCGACCATTTTGCCTGACATTCTTTGAATCATTAAAATTAAATGCAAATTAACTAATACAATGCCCAACAAGAATTCTCTTTCCTTTGTGGCTGTGTGTGTTGAAGAGTCTAAAGATGAGCTTGGGCATTTTATTTGGATATACTGTATTTATCGGCCATTGCCATGAATGCAGCCTCACCAGTACCATGAATGCAGCCTCACCAGTACCATGAATGCAGCCTCTGAATGCCCGGCGCTCGTAGATTCATTGGGGGCTACAAAAGAGAGAGATCTATGCAAATTACCAGTGGGGTCACATTAAAATGAAACAAGGGCCGCAATTGCCCCCTGGGCCTGACTTTGGACATGCCTGCTCTAGTGGATCTAAGCGGGAGACAACTAGATCCAGCAGAATACGAACTGAATCAGCAAAATGTCTCAAGGCTGACACTGAAATGGGGTACAGCGCAGGTGGATATTTTTGCCATGGCAAAAATCAAAAAAGGCAGAGAAATTCATCTTCCCTAAGGAAGAAGAAAGAATCTATAGGAGTTGAATCTGGTGTTCCCATGGTTTAAATCTACCCTTACCCTAGGGCAGGCATATGCAATTAGCGGACCTCCAGCTGTTGTAAAACTACAAGTCCCATCATGCCTCTGGATGTCCTGCTTGTGGCTGTCAGAATCTTGAAATGCCTCATGGGACTTGTAGTTCTGCAACAGCTGGAGGTCCGCTAATTGCATATCCCTGCCCTAGGGCATTCCCTCCAGTTTAGCTACTCCCCAGGGTACTCAGAAAAATTCAAACAGAAAGATCATGAGTGTGCTAGACTAGGACATTGTGCTGTGTACTAGGGGGGACATTGGCTGGAGATACCACCAGAGCCAATCGTGATGATGGGTCAGCCGTTTTCTCCACTTCCCCGGTCACCAAGACCATTGATCTCATTTGACTCCTCTTGCTGTATAGCATAGAGCAGGGGTCTCAAACTCAAATCACCTGAGGGCCACAAGACAAGTTTCCATATCCCATGGGGGGCCGCATGCAAACTTTCAAACTTCAAAAACAGTACTGGTGTCAGCGAACGCATTATTAACCCTGACCACTACACTGCACACTGACCACTACACTACACTGCACACTGACCACTCACCATCAGGGTACAGCACATCAGGGCACAGCACACATGAGTGCACAGCGCACATCAGGGTACAAAGCCCAGCACATCAGGGTACAGGGCACATCAGAGCACAGCACATAGGGGTACAGCACAACAGGCCACATGAGGGTGCACGGCCCATCAGGGCATAGCAGGACATGGCACATCAGGGTACAGGGCACATGAAATAGCACATCAGGTTACAAAGCCCAGCACATCAGGGTACATGTGGCACATGGCACATCAGGGTATATGGGCCACACCAGGGTACAATCAAAGCACATCAGGGCACATGGGGCATATCAGGGCACATGAGAGCATATCAGGGCACAATCAGGGAACATGGGGCACACCAGGGAACATGGGGCACATCAGGACAGGGCACATGGCACATCAGGGTACAGAACATGGCACAGCACATCAGGGTACAGGGCACATAAAACAGCACATCAGGGTACCCCATGTACCCTGATGTGCTGGGCTTTGTACCCTGATGTTCTGTTTCATGTGCCCTGTACCCTGATGTGCCCTGATGTGCTGGGCTTTGTACCCCGATGTGCCGTTTCATGTGCCCTGTACCCTGGTGTGCCATGTGCCCTGTCCTGATGTGCTGTGCCCTGATGTGCTCTCATGTGCCCCATGTTCCCTGGTGTGCCTCATGTTCCCTGATTGTGCCCTGATGTGCTCTCATGTACCCCATGGCACATCAGGGTACATGGGCCACATCAGGGCACAATCAGAGCACATGGGGCATATCAGGGCACATACGAGCACATCAGGGCACAATCAGGGAACATGGGGCACAATCAGGGAACATGGGGCACATGAGAGCACATCAGGACAGGGCACATCTGGGTAGAGGGCACAGGGTACCCTGATGTATAGAGCCCAGCACATCAGGGTACATGGGGCACAATCAGGGCACATGAGAGCACACCAGGGCACAGGTCAGCATTTACTTGTTGTTCTCTTCAAAGGCAGAGTAGCGCAGGAAGCGTCTGTCATAAGTTCACTTGTCTCATGTCACACTGCTACTCCCCGGCAGCCCCCCCGTCTCTTCTCGTCTATCTCAGATGATGTCACAAGCAAATGGGGATGGACGAGAAGAGAGGAGGGGCCGCCGGGCAGGGCCATCTTTTCCATTGGGCACGCTGGGCAGTTGCCCGGGGGCCCCACTTGCCTGGGGGGCCCCACCGGCTGCCCAGCAACCCCAGTAAAAAATTGTGGAGAGTGACGGGTTAGAACTGCCCATGCCCAGTTTGCTGAAATCACAGAGAAGATCCGGTCCTCCACGAGTGCGGGGGGGTTGCTGATGTAAGGGGGGAGTGATGCAAAAATGTAAGGGGGCACTGATATAAAGGTTCCCCCTCCTATATTAGTGACCCCCCTTACCTTAGTGTATTTACTCTACGGAAGGTGGTCTCTGGTCACCAGAGTGCCCCCCACATCAGAGTTCCCCTTTACATCAGAGTCTGCAGGATTCCCCCTTGCAATGCAAGGGGGAACTCAGTCTGCAGACCCTGATGTAAGTGGGAAAGAGAAAGCAGTGGACTTTGATATAAGGTTGTCTCTGGTCACCAGAGCCCCCCTCCATATCAGAGTTCCCACCTTAGATCATGATCTGCAGCGTTCCCCTTTACATAAGAGTTCCCTTTCACTGTAAGGGGGAATCCTGCAGACTCTGATGTAAGAGGAAACTCTGTGCTGGCTGGGTTATAGTAACCTGACCTTCATGTCAATTTTTTTTACTTTTGTTTAACTTAAACACATTGCCAATAGCACTAGCTATAGGTTTATAGTTTAAATACTGACATGTGCATTGTTTGGCACTGAAAACTGTAATTTTAGGTACTTTTTTTGCAGTGGCAGTAAAAAATGTGGTTCTGCCAGTAAATTTTATGATTTTTGTCAGTAAATTCTCATGCATGATTGTGTAGACAGGGCCCCAGTGCACTGTATTGCCCGGGGGCCTATAATGCTCTTAAGATGACACTGCCGCCGGGGAGTAGCAGTGTGACATGAGACAAGTGAACTTATGACAGACGCTTCCTGCGCTACTCTTCATGCACCTCGATCTACACTTCCACGGCACCCGCCCTGCCTTCAGGCCATTTAAAACCGGTCCGCGGGCCACAAATGGCCTGCGGGCCGGTACTTTGAGACCCCTGGCATAGAGGGTCAACATCTGTCAAGTAGGAATTTCACCCATATCCTGTTGGTTTTTATATCGTATTGCGGTCTATGCTGAACCCAGTCAGTGTGGGTCGTATGCTTGGAGGCAGTTTATCTCAAAGAACTTTCTAACTCTATTACATCCCGATTACAGATATTTTCTGCATTTGCTTGGACTCTGTGGTTAATCACATGAAATGCATGTTATAGTTTGTTGCACTTGTCACTTTATTGTATAGATTTTGCATATATTTTTTAAATTCTGTTTGGATTACACTTTAGCAAGCGCTGTTTTTTCACATGCGATTAACTCCAATGGATTAATTTAACACAAGCTTCCCTATTCGGTTTGAAACAGCAGCTGCATTTACACACACATATACATATATATTAGGGTTGTCCCGATACCGATACTAGTATCGGGACCGATACCAAGCATTTTTCCCGAGTACTTGTACTCGGGGAAAATGCTCCGATACTTTACCGATACCTGACTCCCTCTGCGTGCCGCTGCCGTCCTCTGCTCTGTCCCCCCCTCCGTGCCGCTGACATCCTCTGCTCTGTTCTCCCCCCCTCCGTGCCGCTGCCGTCCTCTGCTCTGTCCCCCCCCCCGCCGTGCTGCCCTCTGCTCTGTCCCCCCCCTTCCGTGCCGCTGTCGTCCTGTTTTGCTCTCCCCCTCCCTGCTGCTGATTCCCCCCTCCGTGATCTGTGTCCCCCCCGTGTCCTCCTCCGCCTCCTCTGTCAGGATGGAGAGCGGCGGTAGGAGCCGCTAAACCCAGCTCCTACCTTTTCTGAATGAACAGAGTCAGTGATCACTGACTGTCTATTCATATGACTGAGCATTGTAAACTGTGCTTACGATGCTTCAGTTTATGAATGGATAGGAGCATCTGTCTCCTGTCCATTCATCATTTCCAGTGCAGCTGAGAAAGGGACTGGGAAATCTGTGTCCTTAGACAGTTTCTCTGTCTTAAAGGGGAGATGTCAGAGGTCTGTTAAGACCCCTAATATCTCAAAGCCCCCCAACAGGGCTAATTTAAAAAAAAAAAAAAAAAATTGCAATAAATAAAAAAAATAAAATGTAAATAGAAAAAAAAAATACTGTCACGACAAAAAAAAAAGTATCGGTATTTGGTATCTGCGAGTACTTGAAAAAAAGTATCGGTACTTGTACTCGGTCTCAAAAAAGTGGCATCGGGACAACCCTAATTATATATTATATATATACACACATACATATACACTTTATTTTTTTGGCATTGGTCGATAGTGTACTTAAAACACAGTATTTACATACCTTTACCCTATGCCTTCCCTCTGGTTCAGCTACTCCCCGGGGTAAAAATTCAAACAGAAAGAGCATGAGTGATACTGTTAGCCCCCTACTGGCCAAAAATGGCCTGGTTTTCGACTTTAGAAAAAATGGTGACGGAGCCTCCTTGGATTTTTCTGGTGCAGAACAACCTACCGTTACAAATCACGTGCATTCCACCCACAGCTCCATACACTGAAAATATTGGCATGGATCCTGAATGTGAAGTTTTATTGAAGAAAGGCCTCTCTGCAAGAGTTGTGGATTCACTCCTGAAGAGCAGAAAACCCGCAACAAGGACATTTTTTGCCAAGATTTGGAAAACAAATATACAACTGAAATGTCGCCTAACCAGAAACTACAAAATTTGAGCACAGTAATGGATTTTCTTTGGGTGTCACCCCTCTGGGGCCATCAGGGAATCTCAAAAAAATTGATGCTAAAAGTAACATTTCTAATGGTCATCACCTCGACAAGTGAGCAAGCTACAAGCCTTATCCATTAAAGTGCCCTTTTTTCACCATCTTTCCAGATAGACTTGTATTGAAAACTGATCCATTATTCTTTCCTAAATTCATCTCTTCATTCCAGAGAACAAGTCACACTACCATCCTTTTGCCAAAATTCCACTAACCGAGGAGAAAAAAAAAAAAAAAAAGTGTTCTTAAAGTGGAGTTCCACCCATAAATATAACATTATATCAGTAGTTTAAAAAAAATGTCATTAGTCCTTTAAGAATTTTTTTTTTTTTTTTAGATGCCTTCAAAGTGTTGTTGCTAGGCAGAATAGTTAATCTTCCCTCTTCCTGCACCTAGGTGCTTAAGCTTCCTAACCTGAGGGGCGTGGCCGGACGAGGATGGTGATGGACGCTTTCTGGACGAGCTCTGTCTAGCAGATTCTAATCTGGAGCCATCGGTTACCGGTATTACCGTTTTAATTACAAAAACACCCCATCCTGTATCAGCGACTTTACCTGATCTATAACCAGTTCCCGACCCCCGCATGTACATATACGTCCACAATATGGCACGTACAGGCACATGGGCGTACACGTACGTCCTCGCCTATTAGCGGGTGGGGGGTCCGATCGGGACCCCCCCCGCTACATGCGGAGGTCGGGTCCGCTCGGGGAGCGATCCGGGACCACGGCGCGGCTATTTGTTTATAGCCGCTCCGTCGCGATCGCTCCCCGGAGCTGAAGAACGGGGAGAGCCGTATGTAAACACGGCTTCCCCGTCCTTCACTATGGCGGCGCATCGATCGCGTCATTCCCTTTATAGGGAAGACACGATCGATGACGTCATTCCTACAGCCACACCCCCTACAGTTGTAAACACATACTAGGTGCACCCTAACTCCTACAGCGCCACCTGTGGTTAACTCCCAAACTTCAACTGTCATTTTCACAATAAAGAATGCAATTTAAATGCATTTTTTGCTGTGAAAATGACAATGGTCCCAAAAATGTGTCAAAATTGTCCGAAGTGTCCGCCATAATGTCGCAGTCACGAAAAAAATTGCTGATCGCCGCCATTAGTAGTAAAAAAAAAACAATTAATAAAAATGCAATAAAACTATCCCCTATTTTGTAAACACTATAAATTTTGCGCAAACCAATCGATAAACGCTTATTGCGATTTTTTTTACTAAAAATAGGTAGAAGAATACGTATCGGCCTAAACTGAGGAAAAAAAATGTTTTTATATATGTTTTTGGGGGATATTTATTACAGCAAAAAGTAAAAAATATTGCATTTTTTTCAAAATTGTCGCTCTATTTTTGTTTATAGCGCAAAAACTAAAAACCGCAGATGTGATCAAATACCACCAAAAGAAAGTTCTATTTGTGGGGGGAAAAAGGACGCCAATTTTGTTTGGGAGCCACGTCGCACGACCGCGCAATTGTCTGTTAAAGCGACGCAGTCCCGAACTGTAAAAACACCTTGGGTCTTTAGGCTGCATATTGGTCCGGGGCTTAACTGGTTAAAATACCTTTCTTGAGGAGTTTCGATACGAACTCATCCATTGCTGTGACCCGGGGCCTCCTCTTCATACAGTGGCGTCATCGCCATTTTGAGGCCTACAGATTATCGGACAGCCCCGGACTCGAGTACGGATCGCTGAGCCCATTAAGCTGCATCCACCCCTCCGTCCACCCGGGATACACTGCTATAGGCGTCGGAAGTGACAGGCGACACTCACTCACCTCCCTCAGTCACTCAAGGCCCGTGGTCTCGGCCTACCTCCGGAGGCCTGGCGGCCATCTTGCTTCACCCACTGCCTCAACTCTCATATACCCCTTTCTCCTCAGGGCTCAATACTGCTTCCCCTACATCCTTCAAGGTGGATAGGCCATTTCTTTATTTTATGGCATAATACCCTTTGATGGTTATATGTAACAGTTGAAAGGGTGTCAGAGGCCAGGACGGGAGGTATATGGATATGCTCTGAGGAGGCTATGTGACATCCCTCTTTTGTAGACTCTGCACGGACAAGAGATAATTATATGTTATATAATAGGAATCCAAAACCATTTTAGGATCTCCAAGTGCTAGAAATACATAAACTGAGGTGATAATTAATGTACTTGACCGCTGTCCTCATATAATTTACCTCAGGAGACTGCAGCTCAGTGTGGGGACAGAGGCTCATAATCCAGCAATATATTTACAAGGGCCTGAAACACCTTCTCCTCAGAAGTCTCATGTAACTGTTTGCAATTTATGTGATTCATGTTAACACACTACAGTGCAGGATTTAAGACCCGGTCTATTATTGATATTATCAATATTTGATACCTAACGGGTAATCTTTCCCTTACTGAATTGCTTTATTACTATCTAGCTACCTGAATGCAGGAATTGCCTGGTTGTGATGCACTGTGAAACTCTTCCATTGAGGTAACAACACCATCTTGTGGTATACACGTTTATTACAGCATAAAACCATTACCCAGCTATTTGCTTACAGGGCACTGACAGTATCTTATTAAATCTAGTTGTCTGGACACCATAACATTTCACTATACAAATGGACCATAATACCTCGGTTTTGTGAAGATTAAAGGAACAGGACTGTCAATGTCAATATGAATTTCTGACAACTTTATAGTGTTTTTTTTTTCTTTCTCTTATATATATATTTTTTTTTTTATATTTTGTGCTATTATTTCTTTCTAAACTGGATTATTTATTCATATGCCCTGACCACCTGACTGCACTAGGAAACTGTCCGCTGATATCAAAGTCAGGCTACCGACTGGATACAGTTCTCAGTGGCTGTCATATACACCGTCGGATTATACTATGATTATCCCTGTAATGGGAATTCACTGAGGTATTCTTACACACCGTCCGAAGTCTGTCGACAAAAGAAGCAGATTTGACTCTCTATACATTAATAGGATATCTGAATGGTATGAAATTTATGGCATTCCCATAAAGATGGTCTTTTCCTTTACTTATGTACTCTAAGCTGGGTTTAGGCTGTTCGCAAGATTAACTTCTGCTGACTGATAATTGTGGTAAGAGAGTTCTACCTAAGGGAGCTGGTATAGGAGTACACTGCAGATTTCGCAATACATTGATATTTGAATACTGTTGTCAGATATTTATTTTAACACTTCATATAGGGGGAAACAAAGTAAAAAAAACAAAAATAGAATCATCAAAGAGTCTCTTTATGATATAGACTCCCCTCCTTCTACAAGCCCTCAGACATCTGTTGGAGATACTGAGTTCGACGGACAAGTCTCGTCACTTCTACTTCCCACCTCATCACCTCCTTCTCTGGGTTCAGCAAAGCTTCTAAATTGATATCCTTCTACAATTGGGGGAGCTCTCACAACTACAATGGCTGACCACATGATTCCTATTGAGTCCGTCTCTCAGGATCCTAAACAGGTAACTGCAAATACTGAACATGTTCCGGAAGCTTCTTTCAATGTTGCTGAACTGTACAACAAAATATCTGAAATGATGGAAAGGGGTTTAGCTCTTACTGCCGAGAAAATCACTAACGATATCAGGGCTGACTTTCATTGTCTTGGCAACAGGATTCATTCTATAGAACATAAGTTAGATGCCAACGTTTCGAAAACTGAACAACATGATAGCCATATGCATTTCTTGCAAGATCAACTGGAGGCTGCTCAGGATAAGATTGATGATTTAGAAAACAGGTCAAGAAGGGAGAATTTTAGGGTCAGGGGTCTTCCTGAATCCATTGTGGATGTCCACTCAGCAATACAGGACATTATAAAAATCCTTCTACCATCTATACCTACTCCAAAAATGGAATTAGACAGGGCTCATAGATCATTGGGTCCACTAAGAAGAGATGGTTTACCCAGAGATGTGGTGGTCAAGCCTCATTATTTCTCCGCCAAGGAGGATGTTATGAAAAGATCTAGACAACAGGAGAATCTCCAATACCATGGTGCTACAATACAAATATTTTCTGACATTTCTCCATACACCATCCAGAGAAGAAGAGCGATGAAACCGTTATTGTCGGCCCTCATGGACAATGACATCAAATACAAATGGGCCTTTCCCTTCGCCTTAAAGTTCAATCACAATGGCAGACACCATGTGATACATAATCTCCGCGAGGGTGAAAAACTTCTAATTGATCTAAAAATTATCTCTCTTAAACCAGCTATGGACACTACTTCACCTCAACTACCATCAGGCAAGAGGACCACACCTACTAGTCCAAATCTGAATCCTTGGAACAAGGTCAAATACAGAAAAGTTGGAAAAGACTCCATCACCTGAATATTGAATAGTCTTACCCAGGAAGTATCTCTCAGGATTTTTTTTATGTCACACAGTGTCAGAGATGATTTTTTATTTTTTTTAGGAGAGAGGGAAATTTTTTTTTTTTTTTTTTCCCCTCTTATTTTTACTATTTAATACGGAGGAGGTTACTTCTTCATTTCTGAAATATATAATATAATACATATATAGTATGGTTTTCCCCCTTTCTTTTTTTACCCCTCTCTTATTTATTTTTTATGGTCCCTATTAATTGAATGCCATTGTTCTTGAAAAAGTTTTTATGATGTAAAGTTTAATCTGTCGACGACTGACGACGGTGAGGTATTGGACCTCAACTTACCTCTTGGAGCGACATTTTGTCGACCCAATGGGTAAGAATATAGTCCATTTAAGGGACTATGCTAATGTTTTTCGTTTGAATGAGGGAAGGAGACTCTTTCTCTTCCCCCATTCTGGGTCACGATTTGACCTTGCACGATTTAGTGACTTGTTGTGCAGTATGTTTTTTTATTCTTGTCTTTTTGCCTCTTCTTTCTGTTTCCCTTTTTTCCTTCTCGCCCTCTTCTTCTCTTTAGCCTGCCTGCCATTGCTCGTAATAACGGTGTTACAGATGATATCCTTGCGGTCCTGCCTAACCATAGTAGTAGACAAGACTTATGGCTGGATCAAATGATGTATCTAAACCCCTTAGTGTTGTCACTCACAACACTCAGGGGTTGAATTCTCCTATTAAGAGACGCAAAGCTCTTCAAGTTTACAAATCTCTTCATGTAGATGTGGTTTTCCTTCAAGAAACCCACTTCCCTAAACGATACAACCCCACTTTTATGCATGCTCACTATCCATTATTTTTTCTAGCTAAAGCGGAAAACAAAACTAAAGGTGTGGCCGTTTTGTTCTCTAGATACTGTAATTTTAACTTGATCAAGGAATATGGAGACCCGGAAGGTAGGTTTATCTTGATAAAAAGGTACTCTTGACGAAAAAATGTACACATTCGTTTCTTATTATGCTCCTAACAGAGGTCAAAAGCGGTTTTTCACTCAGATGCTTGATACCCTCCGTCCATTATGTTATGGGAGGAGACTCTAACCTGGCTTTCGACATTGGATTGGACAAATCCAAAGCCGATAAGGTCATCAGACCGACTAAAATTAGTTTACAAGTAGCACGTATTTTACATCAAAACAGACTGACTGATATCTGGAGGGAATTAAACCCAAGAACTAAAGACTATACTCACTATTCTAACCCCCACCAGTCTTACTCTCGTATAGATCATATATTGATATCAAACCATCACGTCCCGGCAGCCATTAAATCTAATATAGTTGATGTTTCCTGGTCGGATCACTCAATGGTTCTTTTGTCACTAAGGAGAGAGGACACTTCTCCTAAAGTATCTCATTGGACACTTAATAGATCTATTTTGAAAAATCCTGTCCTAATAAAGGATATTGAGCAATCCCTTCTAGAATATTTTGAACACAATGATACAGATGATATATCCCCTGAAACTTTGTGGGCTGCTCACAAGGCTTCTATCAGGGGCAAAATAATACAATTGGCCGCTAACCTCAAAAAACAGAAGAACCTAGAAATAAAAAGACTGGAAATCAACTATTTAGACCTGTGTAGAAAACATAAAACTGATCCTCATAACTTTCCTACTCAGGCACTTGATGCGGCCAGATCTGCTCTGAACCTGGTACTTACGACTAAGGCGGGGGAAGATATAAAATGGACTGGAGCTAATTTCTATAAATTTAAAGATAAAATAGGTCCAATGCTAGCACATAAATTGTCACCTAGATTTCAATCAAGAACTCTCCCTAAAATAAAGATGATTGACGGTTCATTCTCCCTAAACCCTAGGAGAATAATGGAGGCCTTCCATGACTTTTATTCTAAGCTTTATACCTCTACTGAGGATTCTTCTTCAGAGAGGATAGATGATTTTCTTAGCAATCTGAATCTTCCTAAATTGTCTGAAATACATACAGAGGTGATGGAGGCTCCCATTTCAATTGAGGAAGTATCGACAGTGATTAAACACCTAAAATTAGATAAAGCCCCGGGACCTGATGGATTTTCGAGTTCATATTACAAAACATTTTCAAGCATTTTAACGCCCTATTTGGTGAGATTTTTCAACCACATGACCGAGGGAGATCCTATAGAAAGACAACTCAATTTGGCTTATATATCGGTGATCCCTAAGCCGGAAAAGGATCATAGCCTGGTGGAGAACTATAGACCGATATCTCTTATCAATAACGATCTTAAGATACTTACTAAAATAATGGCCAATAGGTTATCTTCTTTCATCGGTCAATATGTTAGTAAAGATCAAGTTGGCTTCATTACTGGGAGGCAAGGTCCGGATCAGGTTAGGAGAGCTATTGATCTGATTTCTATACTGAACTCAGGATGGTCTGGTGATACTGGTCAGAAGGGTATGCTTCTTTCCATAGATCTTCAGAAAGCATTTGACTCAGTGTCTTGGCCTTTTATGTTCAAGGTGATGAACCATTGGGGGTTTGGCGCTAAATTTCTGGGTATCCTGTCTGCACTTTACTATTCCCCTGAAGCTAAAGTACGCTTTCAAGGTATTTTTTCAGAATCTATCGAGATCCGTAGAGGTACAAGGCAGGGATGCCCTTTATCTCCCCTGATATTTGCAATTGTGATTGAATCCCTGGCTATAGCTATTCGTGAAAATGCAAATATCAGGGGTGTTCGATGTGCCAAAAAGGAACATAAGTGCGCCTTATTTGCAGACGACCTTTTACTTTTTTTGACTGCACCAGAAACATCCCTGCCCGAAGTATACTCTCTTATGGACGAATTTTCTCTGGTTTCAGGTCTTGCTGTAAACATAGCCAAATCCAGGGCCCTCAATGTTTCACTTACTGAGTCCACTGTTTCTCTACTGAAAGAACGTTATAGATTCAAATGGGACGCCTCTTATATTAAATACCTAGGCATTAATTTGACCCCCAATATTCAGAATTTATATCTAGCCAACTATCCCCCTATGTATAGAAAACTTGAGAAGGATCTGAAAGACTGGGGTACTCAGAATATAGGTTGGATTGGTAGAATAATTCGGTCAAGATGACTCTTCTCCCTAGGCTTTTGTATCTCTTTCGATCATTACCTATACCGATAATCAAAAGTCAACTAAAATCCTTTCAAGGCAAAATTACCAAGTTTATATGGAACAACAAGGGTCCACGCCTTCCATCTCGCACTCTCTATAACTTATCTGAACAAAGCGGTCTAGGTGTGCCTAATTTGATATGGTACTACCAATCAGCGAGATTAGCACAATTATCAGAAATTTTTCTTAAAAATGAACGTCCTGATTGGATAGACATCGAAGAACAGGCGATTCCGAATCTAACGATAGAGGATTTAATGTGGAGTCATACCAAGAAAAGGCCTTCTATATTATCTCCGACTCTATCTCAAACTTTAGTTTTATGGGATTCACTTAAAAACAATCCCTCTCTAATCTCTAAAGGTAGGCCTTTATCGAATATTTTCATAGACCCATTCTTTACTTCTAAAATTGATGGCATGATAAGGGGTTGTATCGTATAGGACGCTTCTTTTCTCGTTCGGGTCCCCTCCCCGAGCAACATTTTATTGACAAGCTAGACCTTCCTGTTTCAGAAAAACTAAGATTTTCTCAACTACATGACTACGCTCAAAGCCTATGGGATAACGACTCGATATCTGGACGTTTGACACCCTATGAAAGTAAATGTGATCAGGGTTTGTCCAGGAAGGGGAATATTTCAATTATATATAATTCACTTGCTACTAATGACACCAAATTGCCGCATATGCTGGCATGGGAAAAGGAACTTAACGAATGGGATTTGTCGGACTGGTATAAGAATTATACCAGATCCATTAAAGGTTATGTGAATGTCTCTCTTATAGAAGCGAACATAAAAATTTATACTAGATGGTATTTAGTTCCCGTCAAACTGACCTCTATGTATCCAACAACTTCTCCCCTATGTTTCAGAGGCTGCCATGGATTGGGGTCTATGATACATATTTGGTGGGAATGTCCCAAAATTCGGGGTTACTGGAATAAGGTGTTCAATATAATCAGACGAGTCACAGGCTGTAACCTGCATCAATCTCCTACTATTGCTTTACTTAACGGAATGTTACCTCTAACTTCTAAGGTTACCAGAAAACTCATCTTATATATTATGACGGGTGCCAGGATTACACTCGCAGCTGCATGGAAAAAGACTAATGTTTCCATCCTATATATGAAAAGAAAGGTCACATGGATTATGGAACAAGAGAAAAGGGTCTGCTCCATGTTGGATAAGTCTACTCTTTTCTATGAAATCTGGGAACCTTGGTTGGAATACATGGGGATAACTTATACTCCGTGAAGGTTTTGATGACATCAGTGTCTTTTGGACGATGCTGGTAGATGGCAGGCAGGCTAATTTTCTATCTCTCCTGATTTTCTTCTGGCTTTCTTTTTTCACTTCCTCTTGTCTTTTGTCACTCTCTTTTTTTCTTCTGATTCTTCTTAGGTTTTATCTCATTATTTTATCTCTGGGGATAGAATCCTTAAGATTTTTGGTCCTCAGTTTGTTTTATTTTGAAAAGATAAGTTTATGTTTAAGTAATTGAAGGATTCTACCAAACATTTGAAATAATTAGATTTGATGGGGATTCCGAAAATTTGTTTTCGGTTATCGGAGAGTTCCAGTAATAGTTATTGGAGGGAGGGAGGGAGGGAGGAAGGAAGGATTGGAGGTTTTGCTTAACCTCTTGGACACAGAAAGTTCCCGTTAGGGGTGTCGGAGAGGTTGATGCACTCCGGATATCTTATCCTTTAATTATTCTAAGTAATTTAATCTGGTACACTCAATTAGTTTTATCCCTTCTATAACTTATTGTGTGATAACGCTAGACCTAGGAATTCCTTGATATATGAAAATATTCTGTTTCTCTTTCAAGTTTAAAGTATTACTTTGAAATAGTCTTTTAATTTAGCTTATGTGAACTGCCTTACTTTCACCACATGGTGTAGAGCATATAGGATGGATAGATATAAGTGGCAGTTAATAAGACAGGAATGATTATTATGAATTGAAATGTATTTAAATTATTATATTTCTGCGTGCTATTGACTTATTTCTTGCTAATTTAATACAAATGTATGTATTTATTTTATTGAAAATAAACTTAAATTTGAATGAAAAAAAAAAGCTTCCTAACCTACACCGCACAGACTCCTGGGAATGTAGTGGGTGTAACTTTCCAGTAGTCTGTGCACTCCCCAGTCTCGAAGAATCATGTGACTTGGACAGTACAGGTGCTGAAACCTATTACACTGCTTGTGCAGCACTGAGCATGTGCGAGATCTGCAAGGCTGAAATACAGGAAGTCATACAGTCTGGCTTCATGATGCCCACACTTAAGATGGCCCCAGTCAATTTCTATTTTATAAAATGTCTAAATGCTGTAACAACCTAACAAAACGGACCTTAGTTTACAGACTAACTTTACTAGAATACATTAAGCTTGTGTATTACAGGGGTATTTATATTTAAAAAAGTGAAATTGTGGCTGGAACTCCGCTTTAACTACTTGATCACCAAATCGGTCAGGAAAGTGCCTAACCTTTTCGTACTATTTGGGGGCGCACATAAGGGAAAACCGACATCCAAAAATTCTATAGCTAGATGGATTAGAATGACAATAAAAATGGCCTACACAGCTCAAAACCGCAGCTGTCCATCGGGACTGAACGCTGACTCCACGCACACAGCTGCTACCTCATGGGCCAAGAGGGCTGGGGCCTCTATTAAGCAGATCTGCAAATCAGCTATCTGGACTACAGGATCAATCTGGTCTCCGTCCTCTAGGATGGTGGATTCCTGCCCTTATTTCTATATGTATTGGTTCACATATGTTCAAACTTTAGCATTTGCTGTGCAGGGTGGGTGGCCTTTTTAAATATATCAGTGTTCGTTTTACCTGTAGGAGGTAGAGCCCATCTCTCATGTGACCATCCTAGAGGATTCCTGCAAAAGGGGAGTTAATAACTCAGACTTTCCATTACCAAAATTTCCCACTTCATAAAATATCTGGGGAATTTGTATCCCAGTTCTTCCCATTAAAATACTTGCCTCTCCCACAAAAAAAAAAAACTCTACGAACTTTAGCACCTGGGTACCAGCAGGTTTCACCTCATTTACTACTAGGTAATGTTTGTGTTGTAATAATTTGAAAATAGTTCATGCAACATTGTTAAAATTTTACATAATTTTTTGAGACAAGCGGAACTTCCTTTTGGTGGGATTTGAACTGCAACTCCACTTGTTGAGAAAAAAAATTAAAAATTTCCCCTGTGTGATGTACGTACATCACAAGGATTTTGACAAATTTTGTCGCAGATCCCCACCTTTTGTTATTCTAAAGAAATCTGTTTGTCTGTGCCCATGTGCAAAAGTGAGTAATGGAAGTGGTTTAATTATCAACCAGCTGCTGCACCTACAAAGCTCAGAGGAAAATTGCAGTCTCCCACTAGATCTTATCAAGAATGGCACTTGTTGAAGGGGATGCCTAAAATCTGACATGTATCTTAGTGAAAACTTCTGGGAAAATCGGTGAGCCAATCACACAAGCAAGAAATTACATATCTGGGGGGCATTCTGTGTACACACCTTCAAGTAACCATATTGCATTTCACAGAAAATTACAGAGCTGCAGATGGAAAAGAAAATATTTTTAAAAACAATTATAATAGGACTTGTGTCGCAATTGTATATATTATATATTTTTTCCACGAAAGTGGAGCTGCCCTTTAAAGTGGTTGTAAACCCACTTAACAGAAAAAAAAACTAACACCAGCAATACAAAGGCATAATGAGCTAGTATGCATAGCAGGGATCAAAGCCCCCGCTGCGGTGCCCAACAGCACCAGCCGGCGACATGTCATCCCTGAGTTACTTCCTTGTAT
Source organism: Rana temporaria (assembly GCF_905171775.1). Taxonomy (NCBI): domain Eukaryota; kingdom Metazoa; phylum Chordata; class Amphibia; order Anura; family Ranidae; genus Rana; species Rana temporaria. The sequence continues at coordinate 283,229,737 of NC_053490.1, forward strand.
CGCAGCTCCGGCGCTGTGATTCGGCCGAAGTCGGGAAGACGTCACTCCCGCACATGCATGCGGGAGCCACCAGTCACGGCATGACCGCCATTTCTAAAAGAGCGTCTGCGGCGCATGCACCGTAGACATCGGCACAAGTCTATTGTAAATATCCCCTAAAAACTATGTAGGTTTAGGAGATATTTCTAGCACCTACAGGTAAAGCCTTAATCTAGGCTTACCTGTAGGTAAAAGTGATTGTACAGGGTGGGTGTACAACCACTTTAACAGCTACCGTTTTTATACTACAGTAAAGGAAAATGGACTGAAATTTAAAAACGATTTTTCTTCCTTTCGGTTATAAAAATCCAATAGGCTTTCATAATTTTAAGAAAAAATAAATAAAATATAAACTGTATTCAGCTACCTTTTATTCAAAAAAATATAATGTATACATTTAAAACCCTAATGTTCTGACCACCTCTTTATGCCCTAAAATGCCAGGATAGTACAAATTACCCTAAACAACCCCTTTTGGAAAGTAGATACCCCCAAAATATTTAGCAAGATGCATGGTATTTTGAAGATCTAATTATGTCACAAGGTTAAACATAAAATGACATAACCAAGGAAAGTGTTTTAGGAGGGTGTGCTGAGAGCGTTTGTCAATTTTTCTAATTATATCAATATTTACAGAGGACAATGTTTTACAATCTGACAACCAACATATTGCATAGAATTAAATTATGATTTGTTATACACCAACTATGCATGCTATGGATCTTACGCATATTCGATATACAATGGTTCTCATGAGCCTGCTGAAAGCCAAAGAACAGGCATATGCGATATCAGATTTACATTTTCCAATATCAGGTTTTAGTTATATTTTTATTTAAAAATGAGTTGAGGATTTGGTCAGAATGGATGGTTTCCTTAATACTAAAAAGTACAGAAATGCATCATGTAATACCATCAAGCAAGCATCTGATCAATCCCAATTTTGCAGCAGAAAAATTACCCTAAAACATACAGCCAAAATAAAGGAACCATCTTTAGTAAAAAGAACAAGGAGTCGTGAGAGGTTATGGCGCCTGCAAAGCTCTGATCTTACAAGCTTTGAGTTCATCTGGAATTACAAGAAAAGATAGAAGCAACAGAGAGCTAAACACACAGAATAACTTACGTGCTGGTGCTGAGTGAGCAAGTATACTAAAAGGAAATTTACTGCCGTTTTTAGGGGCCATTTCAGTTCTCTTCCTGTGTTGTACGTTAAAAACAGCATATTAATTTTGAAAGGGCTGCCAGTGCACAGGAATAAAAAAAATTCAAATGCAGCACAACACACAGAAATCTGTTACGAGTTGTGGTGCACTGCAGCTGTGTTGCCTTAATACAGTGGGGTGCGATTAAGAATAAATAGCACTGCAATGGGCTAACACAAACATTATTGCAATGCACCCAACCGCAAAAATGTGAATAGATTCTAAAGTCAAAGGGTGGAAACCAAAAAATTTGATACAGCATTTTCCTTTTAATGTACTTTGTAGTTTACCACATAAACATTTGTTTTTGTTTTTTTAAAGCATCCTCTCCTAAGAAAAAAAAAAACTTTGCAGCGCACTACATACACATTAAAGCACACACAAGGCCCAACATACCTTTAAAGCAAGGCAATTTGTACATGTAAATACTGTATAAACAGGTAATGTGAGATCCCATATCTTCCTCTGCATAAAATGCACTATTTTTAGATTTGAACATTAAAACCAGTGTTTAAAAAAAGTTGTGTTAACTTCTTTAAAGCCTTTTATAATATATATATAAAAAAAATTTTTTTATAATATATATATATAATTTTTTTTATAATATATATATATATATATAATTTTTTTTATAATTATATATATATATTATAAAACAAAAAAAAAATAAATATATATATATATATTTTTTGTTTTATAATATATATATATATATATATATATATATATATATATATATATATATATATATATATATATATATATATATATATTAGTAAAGTTAAGATAATAAGCATATTTCAAGAACATGCAAAAAAAAAAAAAAAAAAAAAAATGAAAACTGCTACAGCCAGTTTTGCAAAAATCAGAGAAGGTAAACGTTGCGCTGAACATAGGGGATTGAAGTAGGTGCTACAGTCCATTTACCATTAGCGGTTGAGCAATATAAAAAGTAAAACCAACCAGTAAAAAAGTATCACTAATGAAAGAAAATTGGCAGCACTGCAGAATTCTTAGATATTCAAGATTTTCAGGATATGCAAATAAGGAGGGACTCCATCACCACTAAAAGTAATTTGTATGACACATGAACATTCAGACACTGTTAAAAATGGTAGTATATTGCATTTAATTGTGGAACAAATTATGGTATGCCCCACTGTGCAATTCAAAGAGAACCGAGATAAACATATTATCCAATTGAAAAATACCAACAGTTACATCTTTGTCCAGTGTTTTCACAAACCAGCATAAGGCAGCACTAACAAGCCTGCTGCTATTCTCTTTATAAGTAGATGTGAAAAGTTCTACAACTTTAAGTCTTTATATACAAGCAAACCTGGCTTTAACCCAAAGAGTAGAAATGGTGTTGACAAGAATCTTGCATTTTAAAGCTACAATATCAAATACAAGGGTAAAAAATAAAATCACATTTTAAAACTATCTGAAAAAAAAAACATTTATTAATGTCTGCAGTGCATCAAAAGAAATGTCAAATTAATTCAATGTTCTACAGAATATGAAAATAAACATGACATACTAAACCTACACTTAGTGCAGAAAATGCAGACCTTTCTAAAGCACTTTACATTTAAGAAAGGATAAAAAAAAAGTGAAAATTTGCAAAAAAAAAAAAAAAAAAGTAAAGCCTTATGTCTTAGTAAAAAAATATATTTTAAAAAGTTGGAATGCTCCATCAAAACGGGTGAAAGTTTGTCATTTATTGAAACATAACTCAAAAAATATAAGACGTAGTGTACAATATATTACATAACGCACTCTTAAGTGCAAATTCATTCAAGTATGAAAATCTTAAATCCCACAATCCCAGACAATCATGCACATTTATTGTCAAAGGAAGCCCCATTATACTGATGTCCTAGCACCAAGTACAGTTTTCTGCTGGGAGGATAAACCAAATATATTGTGAACACAGATAAGTACATTCATGAAATGTTACATCTAAAATTGCACAAAATGTCTACATGGTACCCCTCATTTATGAGCAAGCCTTCTGTGTTACTTTGAAGTCTCTCAAATTAATACTGGCAATATTTTAAGAGCAGGCATATTTCAAGAAATGCCCACACACAGTTGATCAGTTTTTTTGCTAGAGAATAAGTCTATTAGAGGTGCTGTGAAGTCTGATCGCTCCAAAACAACAACAGGTTTTTGATAGAGCTGGTGAAGTTGTTTTAAAGCCAAGTCACCACAATCTGTCAATGCTTTATCTAACATTGTCCTTAAATTTTCTAAGGTAGGTTCAGATGATGCAGTTTTACCCAATGACAAACATATTTCACGCTCATTTCGCTCTTTAGAGGCTCGTTTCCGATTCTGCGAAGAATTTCGGCGTTTACTTTTTTGTGGGAAATCCCAGTCATCAGAATCCGATTCATCATCTTCATCCGAGTTCTTACTTTCCTGCAGAAACTTTAAAAAAGAGGATTCAAAGCCCATTGGCTTAAAGTTAGTTAGTCCAATGACTGCTTGTACTGGATCTTGTTGATTGCAATTTGTTGAATCAGGCAAGTCAGATTCTGCAGGATCTTGTGGAGGAACTCCTTTATAGTTTTCCTCTTTATGACCTTTATGGAAACTGGAGATATTTTCTTTTCCACTAGACTTAGAAGTTCTATCCTCATTTCTCCTGTTGGAAGACTTCATGTCAGATTCATTAACATTATTAGAGATTTTATTATGATGTGGTGGTGATGTGCCATAAAAGTCTCTATCCACAGAGCCATTTTTTCTGAGATCACTAATAGAGGTTTTGTAAGAGTCGCCTCTCTCATTTGATGTGCCAATATTACTACTACGCAAACTTAACCTGGTTATTTTATGATCCTGAAAGTGATCACTGCTTTTAGGACTGCCTTCTGGTGAACTGAATTCTTCTCTGTTCTTAGAAAGGTTTTTTACACAGTAAACCAGTTCATGTATTTGATTGGTTACAAATATAGGATTTAGGTGATGTGTTAGCTTGTAATGCCGAATAATACTACTTTCTAACTTTACAACTGAGGAACAGCCATGAATCATACACGGAAATTGTGTTACATCTGTATTTTGTGCACACATCTGTAATGCTTCTTTTCTGGTTTTAAATTCAACCTCCTCTTTTTTTCCAGCAATATTTTGAACCTTTACATTTTTCCTTCGAAAAAAACGTTTGTGGCGCTTGGGCTCAATATAGTTTTCATCCACTTCCTTTACTTTTTTCTTACGCTTTCTCCTACAGTCATAAAGGCTGTGTTTTCGGTGACGGGTCATAATGTGTCGTGAATAGTTTGTATTATCTCTGAACACAGCAGTGCAGCCCTCAAAATCACAGTAAATTTCAGACGACTCACTTTCACTTTCGTCACTAAATTTTACTTCATCTTCCTCCGTTTCTGATTGCAAGTAGTTTTCATTGTCAAAACCATCAACCTCCTTCTCTTCATTTTCACTCTGATCATGAAATTCTTTGTAATGTTTGGACAACGCTCTAACACAAATGAAGCTTTTTCTGCATTCTTCATATTTGCAAGTAAATATCCTTCTACATTTATTTGTCTCTTTTTTGTTCGTCTCTTTGTCTTTTTCCAAGCATAAAGACTCCCTGTTATATTGATGTACAAGCTGGTAATGGCGAACTAAACCTCGCTGACTTGTAAAAGAAGCATTGCAAGATTTATGAATGCAGTTAAAAGGTTTGTGATACTTGTTTAAGGCATAACAGGACTTATCTTTGTCTACAATGCGCCTGGTTTCTCTCCCTTCTACAGAAGTCAGATCATCAGGTCTTAAAGCACCAAAAGCAATACTGCTGTCAGTCTCATCGGACAACGAATCTGCATAAGTCTCGGAAATAAAACCCTCTTGGACTGGAGATGTCCTGACATTACTGTGGCAGTTGACCTCATTTGTCAGAAGTTTTTCCCAGCAACCTGTGCGTCTTTGATGCTTGATGCGTGGCTTCATCTTTTTATCGAATTTCCTAACATTTCTTCTTGGCATTTCCTTCCCTATGTGGTGATCACTCCTATAATGAAAGCGAAGTAGCGTTCGCCTTGTAAATCGTCTTTGGCAGATATGGCACTCAAAAGGTGAGAATTTTTTTTGGAACATGTTCAGTTTAAGAGCTTTTTCTTTTGTATAGTCATGTTTTTTACAATAATGCAATAAAAGAGCAGCTTTTGTGACAAAAGCAGATTTGCACCCCTTAAGTTCACAGAAAAATGGTTTGGAGGATAATTGAGAAATATACTGGCTGGGCATCTTTTCTTTCTTCTTGGCTTTTCTATTTTGTGTTACTGTAGAGCTATTAGAGGAATCTGCTACAGTTTCCTGAATACACGTATCCACATTTTTTAAATTAAGCCGTTTCAAACTAGTAAGAAGTTCAAACATTATATCTTCTGATGTGGATGACTTTGTAAAGTCTTCAGATGTAGGAATCTCCTCTTCTTCGCTTTTTATGTGAGCTTCATTTGGCATTGTAACATTACATAAACTTTCAGCTTCATGTGGCTGTTCAAGCAATTCTTCAACACCCAAACTATGTAGCCATTCCTGTTTGAAGTCACTGGCTAGATCACTCATTTTGCATGTGCCCATGTTACGTTTTTCTGTATTAATTTGATCTTTGCATTTATCTTTCAATGGGCAGTCTGGACCCATTCCATGATGCAAGCAGGGTTCAGTTTTAACTTGCTCATGCTTTTCCTCAAGCTTTTCCTCATCCAGATTTTCAGATTTAGGCTCCGTTTGCTTAGAAGACATATTTCTTTCAATAAGTGAAGGCAGGTAATTACATGAAGAATTATTTGGATTGTCAACTTCATTTTTTAAGTTGAAGAATTCTGTCCCATTGTCAAAGTTGTTCTCAGAATGTGCCACATGTGTTGCAATATGTGTCTGTAATTCAGTCGTACAATAATAAAATTTTTTGCACTGTGGAAAAGTGCATGTATACGCAGCATCTCGAAAGTGCTGAGCTTCATGATGGTACAATAGTCCCAAGTCACTGAACACCAAGTGGCACCCTTCCAATTCACATTTGTATTGAAGTTCTAAGTGTGTATGTTTGTGATGAAGCAGTTCATTGACAGTTTTAAACCTTTCATTGCAGTCTATAGAAACACACATAAATGGATGGGAACCAACATGAATTCTCATGTGCTGGCTTAGGTGAAAATTTGTAATAAAATGTCGACGACAAAAACTACATTTCTCTCTCATATTTTTCAAGTCTAAATAATGTTTTGCATTTTCATCGTTGTTTTGGTGTTCTGCTTTCAAATGTATGCTTAAATATTTGAACTGCTTAAAGACTCTTGAACAGCCAGTCCCAGGACAAGGATAGACGTCTCTATCCTGTAAATTTTTGTCTCTTAATGCCCTGAATGACATGTAACCGTCGGGGTCACTCTCAGGTTCAGGTTCTGGTTCAGGGGACTTTGCAGATTCCCCTGTCTGAGATTCTTTCTTTTTTTGTCGATGTCTCATTGGCATTTTCATATGATCCATTACGTGAGGAACAAATATTTCTTTCTTTCTGAACTTTTTTACGCACACAGGACATGTATAAATGCCATCTTCAAGGTGCATTTTAGCATGATGGAGTATTCGTGCCTCAATTACTTCTCTGTTGCAAATTACACAGTAAAATTTATACTGCAACCACCGCTTATATCTTTCAGAAGATCCAACAGGTTTTTTCACTTTAACATTTTCAGTTTCATTGAAAGAATATTCTTGAGTTTCTTCTGTCTGTTCAGTGTGATAATTATAACTAGCCAAAGAAGCATCCAAAAGATCAGGATCATTAACTGAAGGTTCGCCATAGCTCTCCTCTGTATCAGAACCATCTTGCCCAAGAAGTTTAAGGCAGTGTCGCTTTATTGTCTTCCAATCCCAGAACTCTGGATCAAACAACCAATGACTTTTCAGGGCTAGAAGGAGTTCACAGCGTAACGAGTTTGAAATAACACTAGATTCCTCAACATTCTTTTGATCTGGCTGAAGATAGAGCTCCTCCAATATATTCAGTCCTTCAGTTGTTGGCTCAATTAAGAATTCGGTGAGCTGGCAGGCTCTTCTCACCTCCAAGTCTTGAGGTAAGAGACAAGCTATTGTTTTGCACACTGAAGTCTTTGTTGCATCATTTTCATTTGAGGTGATCTGAAGTGCCCGAATGCAAAGCATAATTGAAACTGGAACACCTTCATCACCAGCCTAAAAAGAAAAGGAAACAAATCAATAGTTTATATAAAGTAAAATTACTGGTTTAGACAACATAACTATTTATATTAGCTTAGGATTACTTTCTTTTAGATGCCAAGTTAACAGTAACTTTGTAGACACTCCTATGCCTATTGGTGACACTATGTAACCACATTTTAATTCCTTCAGCCACATTTTTGAAGTGAAGAGATAAGAGATTTACAGCATTAAATGGAAGTGGCTAAATAAGGGTTTGCTATGGGGCACCCAAATCGAGTCACAGCTTCCTGTATCCAGTCAGACATGTAACTGCGATTCGGGACCAGCTCCTCTCTCTCCTGATTGGCCAACTGCATTAGATTGACAGCAGCGGGAGCCAATGGCGCCACAACTGTGTCTCAGCCAATCAGGGGGGTGAGTCCCAGACAGCCAAGGCACACGTGGACATCGCTGGATAGAGAGGGGGCTCAGGTAAGTTTTATGGGGGCTGCTGCACACTGAAGGCTTTTTATTTTAATGCATTAGGATATAAAACCTTCTGACTTTATAATCACGTTAGCATGTAAAAGAACCACAGACAAACCTTTTCTGGCTATAGTTCTCTTTTGGGTCATTAGAGTGCATTTACTTTTGTTCTCCTGTGACCCAGAGCAAGCAGATAGCAGGCTTTTGCCAAACAATGAGTAAGGAGTCAGACTGTCAAAAGGGAGCCGAGATATAAACCTGAACATATATTCAGACAATGGGTGGGAAATCTCCTTGGGATTTTAAGGAGAGGAAAAAGACACAGTGTGAAAAGGGGGGGGGGGGGGGGGAAATACTTGGGAATAAAAGAAGTCTCAAAAACAACCCAATATTTGTGTAGCACAAGATTGTCTCAACTTGTAAAGTACCCTAACAAGTTAGAAAGACAACCTTGTGAGCAAGGGTAAGAGGAACTTCCCTGATAGTTTTAAAGGGTGGTTTCTGATGTACAAGAACAAGGTTGAGAGGTCACAGAGTTGCCTACAGGAAGGATATTGTAAGCAACCCCCATACCAAGACCTTCAGAAAGGCCAATATTTGAGTCTTGATGGCACTCGAGCCCAGCCATTGATACAGAGCAGATTGGAGAGAACACTTGCCCCTTCACAGAACTTTCTTGGATAGAACTTCGTCGGCTCGCATTAAGAAATACATGAGATGCTTGTGTAAACAAGCATCTCCCCGCTCTGACTAGTGACAATGACACTGATCTCGGCTCTGTGTACTCGGAGCGGAGATCAGTGTCATGTGACACAGAGCCCACCCCGCCTACAGTACGAAACACTATGCAGGGAACACTAAACCCCTACAGCGTCACCTAGTGGTTAACCCCTTCACTGCCAGTGTCATTTTCACAGTAAACCGTGCATTTTTATAGCACTGATTGCTGTGAAAAATTACGACAATTGCCCCAAAAATGTGTCAAAAGTGTCCGATGTATCCGCCATAATGTCGCAGTCACAAAAAAAAATAAAAATAAAAAAAATAAAAATCACTGATCGCTGCCATTACTAGTAAAGAAATAAAATAAAAATGCCATAAAAAACTATCCTTTATTTTGTAAACGCTTTAGCTTTTGCGCAAACCAATCAATTAACGCTTATTGCGATTTTTTTACCAAAAATATGTAGCGTATTATAGCAAAAAGTAAAAAAATAGATTTTTTTTTTCAAAATTGACTATTTTTGTTTATAGCGCACAAAATAAAAACCGCAGAGGTGATCAAATACCACCAAAAGAAAGCTAGATTTGTAAAAAAAAAAAAAAAAAATGGGATGCCAATTTTGTTCGGGAGCCACGCCGCACAACCACGCAATTGTCCGTTAAAGCGACACAGTGCTGAATCGCAAAAAGTGGCCTGGTCTATGACCACACAAATGGTCCAGGGCTGAAGTGGTTAATACAGTGATCAGTGCTAAAAATGTGCACCAATGATACTGGCTGGGAAGGGGTTAAACACCTAGGGCGATCAAAGAGTTAACCCATTTGCCTAGCCAGTGTTTTTGTGTATTGTCTGTGTTGCTTTTACTAGGGGAAGTGATGGATTTTAGTATAATATATATATATATATATATATATATATATATATATATATATATATATATATTTTTTTAGCAGAGAACCTAGAAAATAAAATGGCGATTGTTGCAATATTTTATGTCTCACAGTATTTGTGCGACGGTGTTTCAAACGCAACTTTTTGGGAAAAATTTACTTTCATGAATTAAAAAAAAAATGAAAAAGTAAAGTTAGCCCAATTTTTTTGCATAATGTGAAAGATGTTACGCCGAGCAAATAGATACCAAGCATGTCACGCTTTATAATTGCACGCACTTGTGGAATGGCGAAAAACTACGGTAACTAAAAATCTCCATAGGCAACGCTTTAAACTTTTTTTTACGGTTACCAGGTTAAAAAGTTACACAGGAGGTCTAGTGCTAGAATTATTGCTCTAGCTCCGACGATTGCGGCAATACTTCACATGTGTGATTTGAACACCATTTTCATATGCAGGCGCGACTTTCGTATGCGTTTTCTTGTTGTGCAAGCTCGCAGGGAGGGGGGCGCTTTAAAAAAAAAAATATATATCTTATTTTTTAGAATATTACATTTTTTTTTTTTTACATTTTGATCACCTTTATTGATGTCACAAGGAATGTAAACATCCCTTGTGACAGTAATAGGTGGCGACAGGTACTCTTTATGGAGAGATCGGGGGTCTAAAAGACCCCCGATCCCTCCTTTGCACTTCAAAGTATTCAGATCGCAGAAAACGGCGATTCTGAATACTGTGTACTTTTTTAAATCCAGCGCCATTGGCAGCCAAGAAACCAGGAAGTGACGTCATAACGTCGCTTCCATGTTTCCATTGCGGAGACTGAATCAAAGCCTTTTACGGCTTAGTTTCAGTCTCCGCCTGGACACAGAAGGCGCCGGATGGAGGATCGGGTATCCCGGTGGGACGGGAGGCCTGGTCAGAGCGGCAAGAGGCGGCGGGAGGGGGGGGGGGGGAATGTCCCCTCCCGCTCCTCCGGCATAACAACCGAGCGGCTTTTAGCACTCCAGAGTCTTGCTGCTGTGTCCATTACCCCGCCCCGTGTCACTGGAGCTGCTGTTTTTGTCCCCGTCGCTGGAATGATTGGGCTCAGGTAAAAAGGGGGAGGGGGGTTGGTGGTTTACTTAGAATGCATCAAGGAAAAAAAAAAAAAAAAAAAAAAAAAAAATACATGAGGGTTTATAACCCCTTTACTATCACTACTTCCAGTCTCATTTTCTACATATCTAAGTCTCCAAGACAGAGCTTATGTGAGGGTCAATAGATCCAAAGGGACTGCCTGTACATCTCACCTCTAGTGCAGACTCCCAGTTACCGAGATGAATGAATATGAAAAATCAAAAAGAGGTAGAGATGTAAGGAGGACAAGCCATCAATTTTTTTTTGTTTACTGTGTTAGACCTCCTGTAAGCAAAAGCCTTTAACTATGATGTCCAAGAAATACTGCATTCCTGTGTCCCTCAAAGGATGATAAATATGACATTTTGCTAAATAAATGTGATTGTATTAACATATAGAGTGAATAAAAAAGTATTGTAAAAAGGATAACTTTCCACCTACCTCTGTATGAACAACTTTAATGAGGAAGAAGAGATGCTGACGTGTTTTGGCAATCACCCCAAATTGCCTACATCTTTCCAGAAAAGTACTTAAACAGGGGTCAATTCTTCTCTGAAGTTTACTCCAAAACAAAGTTAGCTCCCTGTGAGAATAAAAATCCATAATTAAATTTCAAGCCATTAAAGGAAAACCCACAAACCCATTTAAACCGTTTCCCAATTGCAAGTCTAGTTAAAATGTGTTGTGTGCGTGCCTCATCAGTGGCGTCACCCTCTAGCTACATGCAATGGTTTATGAAAAAGTAACACTAGGGGAACAGCTGCCCAGTAGCTTCTCTAACCACTTAACCCCCGGACCATATTGCTGGTCAAAGACCAGAGCACTTTTTGCGATTCGGCACTGCGTCGCTTTAACTGACAATTGCGCGGTCGTGCTATGTGGCTCCCAAACAAATAGAGCTTTCTTTTGGTGGTATTTGATCAACTCTGCAGTTTTTAGTTTTTGCTCTATAAACAGAAATAGAGCAACAATTTTGAAAAAAAATTAATATTTTTTACTTTTTGCTTTAACCTCTTTGCCACCACGCTATTAGACAAAAGATGTCTACAGCGCGGTGGAGTTATTCCGGGAGGACGTCCCTCCCGGAATCATCTGTGAGCGCCGGGTCTAGAAGACCCGGCGCATCACAGATCGCGGTAAATTGCCGCTGATAGCGGCCGTTTACCACGTGATCGCTCAGTCAAATGACGGAGCGATCACTTGTAAACAAACCGGCGTCATGTGATGACGCCGGTTCCTCCCTCTCCTCTCTGTACCGATCGGTACAGTGTGAGAGGAGAGGGGGAGAACGGAAGCAGCAGCTGCTGTGGGCTGGATCTGTGACAAATGCAGTCACATATCCAGCCATCCATCCCTCCCTGTGCAATACTCTGCAATAACACCCATACGCTGCAATACCACCCCATACGATGCAATACCACCCAATATGCTGCAATACCCCCCAATATGCTGCAATACCCCCCAATACGCTGCAATACCCCCCCAATACCTGCTAATATGACAGAAACAAGGATTTTTTTTTTTTTTTTACAGAATTTTCCGTGTTTTTTCTTTTATAGAGTTTTAAAAAACTCAGAGGTGATCAAATACCACCAAAAGAAAGCTCTATTTGTGGAAAAAAAAAGGACAAAAATTTCAGATGGGCACAATGTTGTATGTCATTCAAATTGTGAGAGCACCGAAAGCAGAAAATTGGTCTGGTTAGGAAGGGGGGGGTTAAGTGCCCAGTGGTCAAGTGGTTAATAAATATCCCCCAAAAATATATAAAAACAACATATTTTTTCCTCAGTTTACGAAAATACGTATTCTACATATTTTTCGTAAAAAAAAAAAAAAAAAAAATCGCAATAAGCGTTTGGTTTGTGCAAAAGTTATAGCGTTTACAAAATAGGGGGTATTTTTTATGGCATTTTTATTAATATCTTTTTACTAGTAATGGCGGCGATCAGCGTTTTATTTTTTTTGATAATGCGACATTATGGCGGACACTTCGGACACTTTTGACACATTTTTGGGACCATTGGCATTTTTGTAGCGATCAGATATTCCAGCCGCTGAGACGGTACCAGTACTGACTTCGAAATATTCAGTAGCCAACCAAATTCTCGGAGGGTCCGACAGGTGATAGACACGTCCTCTTCTAACTCTGAGCTTGAGAAAGCTCTCAGAAGAAGGTCGTCCAGGTATCCCACGATAGCGATCCCGTGCTGCCGCAGCAGGGCCAGAATCGGGGCGAGCGCCCTTGGTGAAAACCGGCGGTGCCAAGGCCAGGCCGAACGGGAGGGCCACAAATTGAAAGTGGTCCTCCCCGACCGCAAAACGCAGAAACCTCTGGTGTTTTGCGCATATGGGGATATGCAGGTACGCGTCCTTGCTATGCAAGGATGCTAGGAAATCCCCCTGATGGAGCGCTGCTATTACTGAGCGAATCGACTCCATCCATTTTTGCACTTTGACAAAGCAATTGAGGGCCTTTAGGTCCAGGATTGGACGGACCCCATCCTTCTTGGGGACTATAAAACAGTTTGGTGAACAATAGAGAAACTATCTTGTACCCCGAGGAAACTACTTCCCAAACCCAACAGTCGGTTAGAAGAGACCTCCACCGAGCCGCGAAGCCGGCCCCCCACCCGAGATGTGGGCAGGGGCAGACCTTCATGCGGAGGCAGGCTTGTTGGGCTTGCGGTACCAGGGGCGCTTTTGCCCTTCAGTGGACGCTTTAGCTCCCTGAAAAGGTTTTCCTGCCGCACTTGGTGGTAGTAAATGAGGGCCCTTGCTTACCGCGAGGCTCCTTACCCTTCCCAGATTGCGGGAGAAGAGTGCTCTTACCGCCTGTGGCACCTTTTATGATGTCATCCAGGGACGCCCCAAAAAGCCGTTCACCCTTAAAGGGTAAGTCCACCAGGGCCTTCTTATAGGATAGCTAAAGGCCGGCACACGCTCAATGGCCAAACATGGGGGGACTACAAGGATCAAGATCCAGCCTATCACCCAGTCGGCAGTTGATTGTAGATCCCAGGATCCAAAAATGCAGGAAAAAATCTAATAAAAAGCGAAAAATCGCAAAAAAATCTCCAGAGCACATGGGCTCCAGAAAGGCCATGTCTTCTTCTAACGCTAGGCAGAAAAAAACTGGGGCTGGATGTTCCAGAGAGTGGGATGTACCCGGGGGGACATGCCCCCTGGGAGGTGCTATACTGAAAGAAGTGTTTTTAACACTTAAAGTGCTGTTTTTTCTGCCTAGTCTCTCCTGAAAGGAAGGTATATAACCCCAAGGTCAATGCTGCTGTGTCCGTCTATGAACGGAAGAGAAAAAGGGTTTACAACCACTTTCACAATAATAATGTGCCACTTTATTTTGGTCCATTCACATAAAATCCTAATAAAATACATGTACGTTTTTGGTTGCAACATGACAAAACGATCAGACATAATCCGCCGATAACAGACGTATGGCGATGTTCGCCATCTGTCCAGGGGTAGGATGACAATCGGAATGGATACACACATGCAGTCAGTTTCCAGCAGACCGCCCCATAGAGGAGAGGGGGCTCTGTCATTGTCTGCTCTGCATAGCAGAGCGAACAGGACCTGTCAGCCGCCTGCTCAGTGGGGATCCGTGGCGAGATCCCCCGCTGAGCAGGGGGACTCCGCTCGGATGGCTTTGCCCCGTGTGAAACGGGCCCTACCCATTCTGACACATTGGAAATCCATCATGCTAAATTTGCAAGGGCTATGCAAGTCAGAAAGTTACATAGTCAGGTTGAAATAAAAGACAAGTTTAACCAACAAAAAACTAATTAAAATCAATCATACAATCCCATAGAAGAGAAAGGCTAACAACCCCAGCAAAGCATGACCTAATTTGCTACAGCAGGGGAAAATAAAATTCCATCCTGATACCCCCCCCTAGAGGCAATCGAATTTTCTGTGGATCAACTTTACCTACAGATAGTACCCAATTACTATGTACATTTAGGAAAGAATCCCGGCCTTTTTTTTTTTTTTTAAGGCAATCTACTGAGCTGGCCAGAACCACCTCTGGAGGGAGTTTACTACACATTTTCACAGCTCTTACTGTGAAGAAACGCTTTTGTATTTGGAGGCGAAATCCCTTTTCCTCCAGACGTAGAGAGAGTGCCCCCCTGTCTTGTTATGACCTTAAAGTAAATAACTCAATACCAAGTTCACTATATAGACCCCTTACGTATTTGTGCATGTTGATCATATCCCTCCTTAATCTCCTCTTTCCGACAGAATAGATTCAGTTCATCTAATCTTTCCTCGCAGCTGGGCACCTCCACGCCTCTTATCAGTTTGGTGGCCCTTCTCTGCACCTTCTCCAGTTACCCAATATCGTTTGAGGACTGGTGCCCAAAACTGAACTGCATATTCCAGACGAGGTTTAACTAATGATTTGTACAGGGGCAAAATTATCTCTCCCTCTCTCTGGAGTCCATATCTCTCAATACAAGAAAGGACATTGCTCGCTTTGGAAACCACAGCTTGGCATTGCATGCCATTATTCAAGTGGTTGTAAATCCACCAAAAAAAAAAAATAACCTGCAAGACAAAGGCATAATGAGCTAGTATGCATAGCATACTAGCTCTATATGAAATACTCAACTTGGATCGAAGCCCTCGCAGCAGTCCCGGAACACTGTTCTGCCTGGCGGCATTACTTCCAGAATTATTTCCGGGTATCGCAGGCTCCGGCGCTGTGATTTGCCAGAGTCGCGATGACGTTACCCCCGTGCATGCGTGCGGGAGCCGCCGGCAACGGCACATCAGCTGAAGCAATGGCACGAAGGAGCAGTTGCTTCGGTGCGCACTTGCCGATGACGGCACATGCCGATAAAAAGGGGATATCTCCTCAACTGTGCAGGTTTAGGAGATGGCCACAGTAGCTACCAGGTAAGCTTTTTTATAGGCTTACCTGTAGTAAAAAGTAGTTGTAAAAGGGTTTACAATCACTTTAAGCCAGGGATATGCACTTAGCGGACCTCCAGCTGTGTCAGAACTACAAGTCCTATGAGGCATAGCAAGACTGACAGCCACAAGCATGACACCCAGAGGCAGAGGCGTGATGGGACTTGGTAGTTTTGCATCTGGAGGTCTGCAAATTGCATATCCTTGCTTTAAGCTGATGATCTACCAAAACCCCCAGATCCTTCTCCACTATGGATGCCCCCAGTTGTACTCACCCTAGTATGTATGATGCATGCGTATTATTATTCCTGAAAGTGCAAAACGTTACATCAACATTAATCCTTATTTGCCAAATAGTTGCCCAATTAAACAGTGCATTGAGGTTGTCTTGTAAGTTGAAAACATCCTGCAAGGACATTATTCCACTGCATTGCTTGGTGTCATCTGCAAAGACTAAAATGGTACTTTTAACCACTTAAGACCCGGACCTTTATGCAGGTAAAGAACCTGGCCAGTTTTTGCCATTCGGCACTGCGTCGTTTTAGCCGACAATTGCGCGGTCGTGCGATATGGCTCCCAAACAAAATTGGTGTCCTTTTTTCCCACAAATAGAGCTGTCTTTTGGTGGTATTTGATCACCTCTGCCGGTTTTAATTTTTGTGCTATAAACAAAAATAAAGCGACAATTTTGAAAAAAAAAAATATATATTTTTTACTTTTTGCTATAATAAATACCCCCAAATACTCAGTTTAGGCCGATTCGTATTCTACATATTTTTTATAAAAAAAAAATAATAATATCGCAAATAATCTTTTAATGATCGGTTTTGCGCGCAATTTATAGCCTTTACAAAATAGGGGATAGTGTTATGGCTATTTTATTATTATTTTTTACTACTAATGGCGGCGATCAGCGATTTTTTTCGTGACTGCGACATTATGGCGGATACAGCAGACAATTTTGACAAATTTTTGGGACCATTGTCATTTTCACAGCAAAAAATCCATTGTTTACTGTGAAAATGACAATTGCAGTTTAGGAGTTAACCACTAGGGGGCACTGTAGGGGTTATGTGTGACCTTGTATGTGTTTTTAACTGTAGGGGGGCAGGGCTGGACATGTGACGTCACTGATCGCCTTTCCCTATATCAGGGAACAGACGATCAGTGACATTGCCACTGTGAAGAACGGGGAAGGTGTGTATATACACACACACACACAGATATCAAAGCAGGCCAACCTCTTGAGCCCTCTGAAACCTAAAGTAAGTGCCTGTCATGAGAGTGGCGTTATATGTGAATATAAGTTTTGTCTGGTCCGGGTCTGACTGAGCAGAGAACCAAACTGAGTATGTATAGCATGTCCAAGTTGCAAATAGTAAAATAGGTATAACGATGGGATGTCAAAGTCTGTCTGTAGTTGAGAAAAGGATTTAAAACCCTGGGGGGTATATAGATGAAATGGGTATTTCACTCCCTGATGTCCATCTGATGGGGTCAGGTATAGAACATAACTCCTTAAGGTTAGGAATGAGCCACAAGGCACTGTTTGGGAAGTCTGCCAAGAATCAGTGGACTTTTCCACAACTGCCATTTGGAATAGGGAGATTTGAATTATCGACATGCACGGTCCCTATAGACAATGTTGAGTGTCTCAAATGAGGAAACTATGGCTCCCTCAGTAGTGGTGCAGGCATTATCAGTTAGGGGGGAGACAATCATTAATGTTATGCAGCTGGGATGCTAGGTAGTAAAAAAGGTAGAAGTTATGGAATGCCAGAACTGCCATATGTGAGGGGAGGTGCAGAGTTTCTAGCGCAACTCTAGGGGACTGCCCGTTCCAAAAGGAACACAATACAGATAGAGTCAATGTTTTTAAAAATGGATTTGAGAATTTTGCAAGGTGAATTAGCCATAACATATGTAAGTAAATAATTTCAAAAGGACATTGGCTCTCCCCATGAGATGCAGGGGCAGATCTTTCCACTGTTTGGTCCAAGTCGGTAGTTGTAGCAGTTGCCATAGGATGTGCTGAAGCACCTCCTACATGGAAAGGGTGGATGCAAATCCAATTGCGTCATTGCACCTGGAAGGGCAGTTTCGGTAGGGATCTGTGGATTAACTCCGTTTGAGAACAGAGATTCCTCTTGACACTCTCTCAGAAAGTTGCCTTTCTAGTGGCTATTGCATCCATTGGGAACGTTTTCTGAGTTGGCGGCCTCGTCTTGTAAATCCCCATACTTGATCCTCCACAAGGATAAGGCAGTGCTCCGCCCGCAGCCTTCGTTTCTTCCGAAAGTTGTTTTGGCTTTTTACTTAAATGAGGATATTGTGCTTCCGTCCTTGTGTCCCAAAGAGGTTTATTTGCATTCCTTGGACGTGGTCCGAGCTCTGCGGGTGTATTTGTCTGCTACAGCTCTGTTTCGGAGGTCAGACTCCCTGTCGGTGGCTGGTCCAAAGAAGGGCCTGGCGGTTTCGGCGGCCACCAATTCTTGGTGGATCAGACAGATCGTGATTCAGGCTTATGCCCTAAAAGGGCGGCCGCCTCCCTTTCCTGTCACAGCGCATTCGACCAGGGCAATAGGGCCTTCCAACATCAAGCGTCCGTCTCACAGGTTTGTAAGGCGGCGACCTGGTGTGCGTGCATCTGCGGATGCTGGCTTCGGCTGCAAAGTTTAGCAGGCGGCCATTTAAGGTTGCAACTCCTCCGTTGAGGAGCTCTGTTTTGGGGGGGGGGGGTAGTTGGTTTGCTTGTTGTGCCTATACCTCAGTTATTTTTTGCCGCTGCTTGGGGATGTCCCTACTGTCAAGAATAAAAGGAGCTGTCTCTGTCCATGAACGAAAGGGAAAAAAGGATTTTTTCACTCTCCATAAAATACTTTTCTCTAAAGTTTATGGACGGACACGGCACCCACCCCTCCTTTTTATGTTTGTACTGCATTTTGACGAACTGAGCTGCTAGATGCAGAGTGAGGGGTTATAGCCAGAGGGACCGCCCCTTGGGCGGTACTGTTCAGCTTTGCCGTTACATGTTTTTAACTGTTCAACAAGTCTGCCTAGTCCTCCTGATAGACGGCATATAAACCCTACTGTCAAGAATAAAGGAGCTGTTTCCGTCCATGAACTTCATAGAAAATGAAGTTCCATGGGATGTACCCGGGGGACTCGCCCCCTGGGAGGTCCCCCGGGTAATCCACAGATCCCTACCGCTCATCCAAAATGGCCGCCGAAACGTTTGAGGTAAAAGGAAAGGCAGCGAACACGCTGGGCTTCCGAGCGGAGGCCCCCCACATGGTAGACCACCCACACCAAGAGCGAACCCCGGACACACCGCGCAGCCCCCAGCTAGGACCCGGAGCCCCTCCAGGAGGACCCTTGGTCAGGTACACAGCAGTCCCAGCCCAGATGCATGGGGAGGAGGGAAGGGACAGAAGAAAGGGAGAGAGCGAGAGACCCCCTAAATCGACCACACCAGGAATGCCCAGCTGTTCCATCCTGCCGAAACAGGAGGAATCCTACTTGCCCGTTCTGAGGGGACTGCTGGACACATTCCTGACAGACCCATCATCGAGCAGTACGGAGTGGCTGTCGGCCACGGCCCACTTTGACTCGGACAGCCGTAGTCTGGTCATATGTGTGCCCCGGAGCATAGCTCACCGGTGACCCCTGGAGCAAAGGGGTATGTCGTGGCTGACCCAGCGCGTAGCTAAAGGTCTGCTCACGCTCAATGGCTGGACTGGGGAGACTACAACGATCTATATTATCCAGCCTGTCACCCAGCGAGCAGTTAATAGTAGATCACAGGATCAAAAAAGTATAAAATAAAAAAATAAAAAGATAAATCTCCAGGACCAATGGTCCCCATAGGGAGCCAGGTCCTTCTCCTATGCTAGGCAGAAAAAAAATAGGATTTTTGTACTCACCGTAAAATCCATTTCTCCGAGTTCATGGATGGACACAGCATTAATTGACCTACCTTCCTTTCAGGAGAGGACTAGGCAGAAAAAACAGCACTTCAAGTGTTAAAACACTTCAGTATAGCACCTCCCAGGGGGCGGGTCCCCCGAATACATCCCTCTCTGCATCATGCAGCCCCAGTTCGTAACACGCAGTACAAACAGAGGGGAGGGTGCTGTGTTCATCCATGAACTCAGAGAAATGGATTTTACGGTGAGTACAAAAATCCTATATTCTCTTCCGTTCATGGACGGACACAGCAGCAATTGACCTTAGGGACGTCCCTAAGCAGTGTAAAAAAATCTCGAGGGGTGGGAAAAACACAGCAAACCAAGCTTCACCCCAAACAAAACCGGAGTTACTCAACGGAGTAACTCCAACCTTAAACTGCCGCCTGTAACACCCTGTGGCCGAAGGAGGCATCAGAAGATGCACTCACATCCACCTTGTAAAACTTTGAGAAAGTGTGGACCGACGACCAGGTCGCTGCCTTACACACCTTTAACACCGAGGCTTGATGTCGGAAAGCCCAAGAGGCACCGATCACCCTGGTCGAATGCGCCGTGACCCGAAAAGGAGGCGCCCGCCCCTTTAGGGCATAGGCCTGAAGCACAACCTGTCGGATCCACCTGGAAATGGTGGCCGACGAGACTGCGAGACAGTTTCTGGGACCAGACACTGACACAAACAGCGAGTCCGACTTCCGGAACGGAGCCGTGGCCGATAAGTAAAACTCGCAGGGCCCGAACCACATCCAGGGAATGCAAAATGGCCTCCTTCGGGTTCTTCGGCTGAGGACATAAGGATGGAAGAACAACGTCCTCAATGTGAAAGGCCGAAACGACCTTTGGAAGAAAAGAGGGCTGCGGACGCAGCACCGCCTTATCCTGATGGATGACCAAGTAGGGGGCCTTGCAGGACAAGGCCGCCAGTTCAGACACCCGTCTGATTGAGGTAATAGCTACCAGAAAACCCACCTTTTGTGACAGTCAACAAAGGGATCTTCCGAATGTCCTCAAAGGGAGCTCGCTGAAGCACCGAGAGGACAAAATTCAAGTCCCATGTGGGCAGTGGAGGGCGCACCGGAGGAGCCACATGGCGGACCCCCTGCACAAACGTGCGTATCAAGGAGTACGCTGCCAAGGGACGCTGAAAGTAAACTGCCAGAGCAGATATCTGGCTCTTGACCGTGCTCAAGGCGAGAGCTTGATCCACTCCCCGCTGTAAAAACAGCAGAATCCGGGACACCATGTATGTACGAGGGTGCCACTTCATCTCCTCACACAGAGATGTAGGCTTTCCACGTACAATGGTAAATCTTTTGTGAAGTAGACTTCCTTGCGCGCAGCATGGTAGAGATCACTGAGCCCGACAGGCCTTCGGTCCTTCAGTATCTGGCTCTCAACAGCCATGCCGTTAAAGCTAGCGACTGTAAAGCAGGATGGAAGATCGGACCCTGCGACAGAAGATCTTCTCTCAGGGGTAGACGCCATGGGGCGTCTGCCACCAGATGCACCAGGTCTGCGTAACAAGGAGTGGCACGGCCAATCTGGGGCGATCAGGATTGTTGCAATCCCTTCGGCTTCCACCCTGCGCAGCAGCCGAGGAAGAAGCTTCAGAGGAGGGAAGGCATAAATCAGGCGATAGTGACCCCAAGGAGCAAATGCGTCTGACGCATCCGCCCACGGGTCTCTTGACCTGGCCACGAATCGTGGCACCTTCCGGTTGAGGCGGGACGCTAGAAGGTCCACGTCTGGAGTGCCCCATTTTCGGCACAGACCCTGAAACACCTCCGGGTGGAGAGACCACTCCCCTTGATCCAGAGTTGTGCGACTTAGGAAGTGTGCTTGCCAATTCTGAACTCCCGGAATGTACACGGCCGACAGAGCCGGAACGGACCTTTCGGCCCACCGAAGGATGTGCGCGACCTCCCTCGCTGCAGCTGAGCTCCTTGTGCCTCCCTGATGATTGACGTACGCCACGGCCGTGGCGTTGTCGGACTGGATCCTGACCAGTCGGCCCTGCAGCTCCTGCAGGGACCACCTGGCAAGGTACAGCTTGATTGTTCGGAGCTCAAGAATATTCATCGGCAGGCGGGACTCCTCCTGAGTCCAGCACCCCTGGGCTGACTGAGTGCCCCAAACCCCCCCCCCCCCCAGCCGGAGAGGCTGGCATCCGTCATGACCACTGTCCAGCGGCAAGGCAGAAAAGACTTCCCGGTCCAAAGCACCGGAGACGTCAGCCAACACACCAGGGAAGACTTGACCAGATGTCTCAACTGAACCTGTTAATCCGGAGAAGACGGGAGCTTGTCCCAACGTGACAGAATCTCCTTAACTAGTTACCGACCGCCCACCGTCGTTATACGTCATCACTTTAAAGATGAATATCTCGGTAACGGCAGCAGCTGCTGCCACAATCGAGATATTCATCTCTTCAGTGGGCAGTCCGGTACACGATAACGGCGGTCTCCGCGGCGGATTAGCCGCAAGATCGCCGTTATCGGTGGCGGGAGAGGGGCCCCCCCTCCGCTGCTTACCGTAGCCGTCGGTAGCGGCAGAGGCGATCGGGACCGTTCGGCTGGTGACGAGACTGAAGGAAAAATCTCCTTCACCGGACGGCTCTGCTGGGCGGAAGTGACGTCAAAACGTCAGTCCCGCCCAGCGTCTTAAAGCAACATTTTTTTTTTTGTCATTTGAAAAAATGACATTTCCAAATTTATTTATTTTTTTTGCATTTAAGCCTAAATATGAGATCTGAGGTCTTTTTGACCCCAGATCTCATATTTAAGAGGACCTGTCATGCTTTTTTCAATTACAAGGGATGTTTACATTCCTTGTAATAGGAATAAAAGTGATAATTTTTTTATTTTTTTTATTTCAGTGTTAAAAAATTGTAAAATAAATAAAAATAAATGCGAAAACCCCCAAAAAATGTCAGCGCCCCGTCCCGACGAGCTCGCGCGTAGAAGCGAACGTATACGCGAGTAGCGCCCGCATATGAAACCGATGTTCAAACCACACAAGTGAGGTATCGCCGCGATCGTTAGAGCGAGAGCAATCATTTTAGCCTTAGGCCTACTCTGTAACTCAAAAAATGAAACCTATAGAATTTTTTCGTCGCCTATCGAGATTTTTAAGGGTAAAAGTTTGACGCCATGCCACGAGCGGGCGCAATTTTTAAGCGTGACATGTTGGGTATTATTTTACTCGGCGTAACATTATCTTTCACAATATATAAAAAAATTGGGCCAAATTTATTGTTGTCTTATTTTTTTAATTTAAAAAAGTGAATTTTTTCCAAAAAAAGTGCGCTTGTAAGACCGCTGCCCAAATACGGTGTGACAAAAAGTATTGCAATGACTGCCATTTTATTCTCTAGGGTGTTAGAAAAAAACATATATATAATGTTTGGGGGTTTTAAGTAATTTTCTAGCAAAAAAACATGTTTTAGTCTCGTAAACACCGAATCTGAAAAACAGGCCCGGGGCTAAAGTGGTTAAAGGGTAAATCCATCAAGGCCTTTTTAGAAGACTGGTCCGCAGACCAACACTTCGGCCACACAAGGCGGCGTAGCACCACTGCGGAGGCCCTGGAGAGCAAGGGAAGCGTATCCAGGGCCGACTCACAGACAAACTTTAGGCCTTGCACCAACTGATCGGCCAGTTCCACACAGAGCTCAGGAGCATTCTGCGCCTCCAGCTCCTGCAGCAAGGACTTTGCCCGTTCGGTAAGTGTCTGCGGCACTAGAGCCCCGGCCAAGACCGGTCTCACCGCCGACCCCACCACTGTGAACATGGAGCGGGCCTCGGCTCTCCTATCTGCGGGGTCCTTAAAAGCGGGAGCCCCTTCCACAGGCAACGTGGTAGCCTTGTTCAGTCTGGACACAGGGGTGTCCACTGACGGAGGAGATACCCGTTTGAGGAGGATTTCCTAAAAATGTGGGTAATGGACCGCAAAGTATTTTGGAACAGCAAAAACTTTCTGCGGCCGATCCCATTCCTTGTACAACAATTTGTCCAGATAAGGAACACAAGGAAACACTTTTGCGGGGGCGGCTTGCGGAACCCAAAAGGTATTCCAGACAGACCCAACGTCCGCAGTAGTTACGGCATGGCTGTCAGCCCGGCACACTGTGACACGGACATAGAGACCGGTCATATGTATGCCCTGGAGCATATAGCTCACTGGCCACCGCTGGAGCAACGGGGCATGTCGTGGACGGCCCAGCACGTAGCTAAAGGCCGGCACACGCTCGATGGCCGAACATGGGGGGACTACAAGGATCGAGGATCCAGTCTGTCACCCAGTCGGCAGTTGATTGAAGATCCCAGGATCCAAAAATGCCGGAAAAAATAAAATAAAAGCAAAAAAATAGCAACCATGTCTTCTCCTTATGCTAGGCATAAAAAAACTGGGGCTGCATGATGCAGAGAGAGGGATGTACCCACCCCCTGGGACTTGAAGTGCTGTTTTTTCTGCCTAGTCATCTCCTGAAAGGAAGGTAGATAACCCTAAGGTCAATTGCTGCTGTGTCCGTCCATGAACGGAAGAGAAAACTGAGCTGCTAGATGCAGAGTGACGGGTTATAGCCAAAGGGACCATCCCCTGGGCGGTACTGTTCAGCTTTGCTGTTGCATGTTTTAACCGTTTAACATGTCTGCCTAATCCTCTCCTGATAGAGGGCATATAAACCCTACTGTCAAGAATAAAGGAGCTGTGTCCGTCCATGACCGAAAGAGAAACGACATTTTAAGATCGTGAGGAGAGTTGAATCACGATCTTGATTCTTTAATGATTAATCGTGCAGCTGTAGTTACTTGGTAAAGATTTTGATCCTTTAAATATAAACACCACATTGGTCTTATGCCAATCCAGTGGTACTATTCCAGTCATTAACAAGTCCCAACATTTGAAACCAGAGCTCAATTCAATTATTTTAGGATCCATGGGTGTATGCCATCTGGTCCAGGTGCTTTATCCTCTTATTCTATCAAAATATTTCTGGCCCATAATACTTTTAAGCCATGGTTGATCATTTGGGGTTGTGTCAATACCCTCCCCATTATGGACTTGAGTTCTCTCATGCTCTTTTGTATACACAGAGCTGAAGAAAGTATTTAATACAATTTGCCTTCTCTTTGTTCCCAGTCAACCACTCCAGATTATTTTGTAAAGGGCATACATGCTGAGTTACCAATTTAACATTAGTATAGCTGAAAGGGTTTCTTTTCAGCACCTGCAGCAAAATGTACATGATGGCAGAAGAGGTCTCATCTTGTCCTAATTATCTGAATTTGTTTTGATTGCACCCATGACAGAATAGTTCTTTTGACTTACCAGTAATACATTTCTTGGCATATAGTATAGGACACAGAATCATTGCCATTTACCATGGCTTTATGCAGGTACCATCAGGTAGGAAAAAAGTGGTATAAATTGCGCTAATCTATATAAACATAAATTGAATCAAAAGTGCATGTGAAAATGCAAAGAAATTAAGCTGCGGTTAAACTGTGTCATATAAACAAAGTAACAATGTATGGAAAAAGAAAATAAACCGCGCTAATGATCGGTGAATAATAAATTGTGACAAAATAAGTATGTGTAACATACAAAAATCTAATTAATAGTGAAAACACAATCCACAGTGAATAAAATAAAACACTTAGTGAATGTCCTTAGACACAGGAATCCCCTGTCATCTGAACACAGAAGGGCTATCAGGATTCCAGAAAGTATAACAGGTGAATGTTCATATAATAAAGTCCAAGAAAAAAAAAAGGGACATCCACCCAGATGCAGTCCGATCTCAACGGAACATAGGATGATGGTTAACACTGGTGTGACATGCAGTTGAAGACCTCCACCAAACACATATGCAAGTCTGCTTACCAGATGGAAATGGTCCCTGTATTAGAGGAGACCAAAAACAGCATATAGCAAATAGCAATCGACAAGCGGCTGGGCTTGGAGGGAGGGGAGGGCGATTCAGCTCAGATCATCCAACAGTATCTCCAGTGGGAATGGTCACATGTCACTCGGTACGCCCTGACTAGTTTCGTGGCAAAAAGCACTTCCTCAAAAAGCACGTGCCCTTTGAGGAAGTGCTTTTTGCCACGAAACTAGTCAGGGCGTAGCGAGTGGCACACTGCCATCACTCCATTGGACTACTCGGAACTACATGGGTTACCTGCATGCCGCTGGCCAGAGCTGCAGGTTTAAGGCCTTTTTTATGCTGCAAAATGTGAGTGCATTTCTTAATCATTTTGTACAAATAAACGTTAAGTAATTTTACACTATCGAGGCATCTCTTTTTTATGCACATGTGACCATTCCCACTGGAGATACTGTTGGATGATCTTAGCTGAATCGCCCTCCCCTCCCTCCAAGCTCAGCCGCTTGTCGATTGCTATATGCCGTTTTTGGTCTCTTCTAATACAGGGACCATTTCCATCTGGGAAGCAGACTTGCATATGTGTTTGGTGGAGGTCTTCAACTGCATGTCACACCAGTGTTAACCATCATCCTATGTTCCGTTGAGATCGGACTGCATCTGCGTGGATGTCACTTTTTTTCTTGGACTTTATTATATGAACATTCACCTGTTATACTTTCTGGAATCCCGATAGCCCTTCTGTGTTCAGATGACAGGGGCTTCCTGTGTCTAAGGACATTCACTAAGTGTTTTCACTATTTATTAGATTTTCGTATGTTACACATACTTATTTTGTCACAATTTATTTTCTTCAGGTACCATCAGGTGACTGAAAACTGGCAAAAAAAAAAAAAGCTGTTGGGACATCCCTTACATAACTAGCCTCAGTTTTGTAGCGAGCAATGAGGAGATCATAAGAACAGTGGGGAGAGAGGTGGGCCAAGAGGGGGACATATATGGGCCACCCCAGGAGTTATGGGGTATGTCGTGGCAGACCCAGCCTCTTTGCAAAGGTGTGCTCATGCTCGCTGGCCGGACTGAGGAGACTACAAGGATCTATAATATACAGCATGTCTCACAGCCGACAGTTGATAGAAGATTCTCTCAAGAAAAAATGAAATTACATTTTCCTCAGGACGTTGGGCCCAAAGGGAGCCATACGTCCTCCTTTGCTAGGCAGAACGAAACTGAGGCTGCATACTGCAGGGAGGATGGTTATGTCTGGGAGGGACCGCCCCCTGGGCGGGGCTGTTCAACTCTGTTAAAGTAACATGTATTTAATTGTCTAACATGTTTTTGCCTAGTCCTCGCCTGTGAACAGGAACATAACCCACTTGTCAAGATTTAAGGAGCTGTGTCCGTCCATGGACGATAAGAGAAAGAATGATTATTATTTTTTGCCTCAGACCAATCAAAACAGACCCTTTCAGATGCAATGGTAGACTTTACAAAAAGTCGACTTCCTAGCCATCAAGAAGGTGTGTGCAGATGATCGAAATCACAGGACCTGGTCTCATAGGTAACAGGTTTTCATTAGTCATGCTGTTAAAGCCAGTAACTGAGAAACAGAATGTTTTAGATCCAGCCAAGCCAAATTAGGCTAGTCTGCCAAACGCCCGCTTACCACATTCTCCTGGGTCAATCTAGTGCAATAAATTACTGGAATCCTGCAGAGGATGAAGATGATCTGGAGGGACATTTTAAAGTGAACTTTTCCCACGTCATAATTTGAGCATTCGGCACAAATGCCCAAGGGTCCTTGGACCCGGTAACAACCCTGTCCAATTTGTTGCTCGATCTGGATACCAGGAGTTCCACATTTAGCGTACCCCACCAGCAGCAAAGGCTTGGAAACACCACTGGATAGAGAACCTATTTTCCAGGATCCAGATAAAGTGTCAAAACACATTGTTTAGCCAAGAAAGGATCATATTCCTCTGAACTGGTGATCTGTACCAAGAAGGCATCCTGGCTTTTTTGACTCGTGCTGTGTTGGTAATCCAAGTAAGAGAGTCTGACCCTGTAGGTCCGATGCATTTGGGTGGTTAAAAAAAAAAAAAAAAAAAGGTATGCCAGAATATTTTGCTGCAACAATATTGAAAGAAACGTCTTGGTAAAAGCGGAGGGGATGTGCACAGGTCAACAGGAATGGTGATAAACTACTAATGCTGATCACCCACTGCAAAATTCAGGTAGTGCTGACTGGATCGAAAGATAGGAATGTGCAAGTAAGCATCCCGAATGTCATACTGAAGGCAGAAAGTCTCCCTGGAGAAGGGCAAAGACTTACCTGGTTACAATGTAGAACTTGTGAACCAATAAGTGGGGTTTTTAGATCCAGAACGGGCTGGACCACTCCATCTGAGTCGGGAACTGTAAAGGGGTTTGAGTAGAAGCCTTGAAAACATTCCCATTTTGGTCCAGGGGTAGAGATTCCCTGAGACAGAAACTGCTGAATGGAAAAAGTACCAACATCCACACATCTTAGTGGAAAGGGGACAAGTTTGAAAGCACGAAGTCGGAAGGAAAAAGCATTCGAAACTCCAGCTTGAAGCCCTTAGAAATGACACTCTGGATCCAGAAATCTGAGATTTCCTAGGACCAGGAGCGGACAAACCTCTTCCCACTGATAAGTTGGGGTGCCCCATTACTGGAAAGAGCTTACGCTCTTGATCTCAGAATACAACAGCGCCGTAGGGGAAATACCTGCATCCACTCTTAAAGTGGAGTTTCCATCCCAAATGTTTTCTTCATTATTGTGCTCATTAGACCTAAAAAAAAAAGAAGAAGTGGAAGTGCCTGTTGCTATGCAGTTCCACGAAATCTGCCTTCGGAATCACCTAGGATTCTGACATCTCCCTCGGCTCCTCAGCACGCTAATGCTCCTGAGAAATGTGTGTCATAATTTCCCAGGATGCAGTGTGCTACCCCATTATAACTCCCCATCCAAGACTTCCAGGAAGTGCTTGTGGGCTTCACAATGCCCACAAGCAAAATGACAACGGTGTGGACATAGTTTTATAAACTTTATTTTTTGAATAACTATGCGGAGCGGCGGCGGCTTGTAAAATAGTAAGTGACCAGATTTATATTATAAAAAACGCATGATGAAAGGACATACATTTAAAAAATGCGAATTGTGGTTGGAACCCCGCTTTAAGTGGATGTTTCAGTTTTTTTTTTTTTAACCAGCTGGTTGAATGAAAAATAAAAAACCTCTGTGTGTATACCCAAGCTTTAGAGTCAGACTTTCCCATAGGGTACCTGCAGGCTGCAAGACCAGTCCCAATAGCCTCTTCCTCCCTTATGTTCTGAAGGTTTCAGGTCCTCTGACATCATGAGGTCCAATACAGAACCCACAGGCATGCATTTTTTACTCTCCTCAGCAATGTGTCT
Organism: Rana temporaria; assembly: GCF_905171775.1. NCBI lineage: Eukaryota > Metazoa > Chordata > Amphibia > Anura > Ranidae > Rana > Rana temporaria. Next base: position 283,258,609 of record NC_053490.1, read on the forward strand.
CTCGTAATCTATTTTAGCAGGCCTGATCACTCTTGCATTTCTTACAAATTCTTTTTAGCTTTGAAATGCTGTTTGTGACCCTTCAGACATATTTTTAAAAGAAAGATTTTGTTTTCTCATTAACTACTTCACGCAAAATCGTGTACTTGTACATTATTTTGCTAAAGTGGTTTACGGGGTGATGCCCGCAGCTGTTGACATCACCCAGGTATTGTTTTTTTAGAGCTTTTTTGGCGCCCTTATAATACCAACAAATTCAGCTAAGCAGCTGCTTGGCTATTGCAAGGAGTGGTTACCAGGTTAGAGTTGCAGAGGTGGTCTAGTGCTAGGAGCTCTCGCTCTGACAATCGTGGGTGCGTACGCTCGGTTCTAAGGGGGTTAATATGCATTTTTTCACCAAAAAATTGGTTTGAAAGACCACTGCGCAAATACAGTGTGACATAAAATATTGCAACCGCCATTTTATTCTCTATGGTCTCTGCTAAAAAAACAATATATAAAAGTTTGGGGGTTCCGAGTAATTTTCAAGCAAAAAAATACTGATTTGTAAAACAAATGTCAGAAATAGTGTGTAATGTGTCCTTAAACCACTCCCACTTTTCTTTAGTATTCCTAGTTTCAAGAATTTGATCTCATTTAGCATCATGTAGTATGCAGTGCAGCTTGGCAAAGTTGACTCTTTTGAAATTTTAAGCAAAACTAAACCTATCGATTTAAAAGTTTCAAAAAGCAAATTCCATATTGTGCTGAAAAAGTAACATTCACATTGGTTGTGCTCTCAACCACACTTGCAAACCATCAAAAGTCTAAAGTCATAACTGATCACAAGTGCAGCATCATGGCAGTTGAAGATCAGGCCAAGATGGCAACTTCCATGGCTGAAAACAAAAGGAGAGTTTAGTTTTAAATGTTATGTTTCTACCCTTGTGCCTCACTTTCCTATATGGCAAACGTGATTACTCTGATCATGATTGCCTAAATGATCTCTCACTTCCACATTTGCAAGGAGTTTGGCGTTTGTAGTTAGAAGATCCAGCAGAGTATTTTTACCACCATTTCAGTCATTAAATGGTCTTGCAATACGGCCAAGAAATAACGAGCGTTGGTTAAGTGCGCCATTCTGTCTGTCCAATCAGTTTCAAGATAGTTGAAGTCTCCCATGATAACATTGTCCTGCCCCCCCCCCCCCCCCTTGCTATTTCTAACTGCAAAGAGAGACAGATATCCTCCTCCTCAATGCAAGAACACTTAAGTGCTGGTTCACACAGAGGCGACTTGTCAGGCTACAAGTCACGCTCCGTTCTGTACTATGGAACCGTTCTAATAGGAGCGACTTAAGTCGCTTCAACTTAGAAAAAGGCTCCTGTACGACTTTGGAACTTCAGGGCGACTTGCATTAACTTCAATACAGAAGTCATTTTGCAAGTCGCCTCTGAAGTCGTGTGAAGATCGCCTTGCAGCGTCGCGCGGCAAGTCTTGCTGCCCCAGTGTGAACCGGCACTTCTAGCGGTCACCCACAAGCAAATTAACATTTGCGTTGCCCTGTTTATATTAACTTTTATACTGGAATAAAAATAAAACTTAAGCAAAAGGCATAAAAGAGTATTTAATATGTGAGATATCTGTATGATCTACAGATAAATCTTGAGTTTTTATACAAAAGAGATTTACATAAAAACACTGCTTACCAGGAGCAGGATGCTACTTCATTCTGCAGCTGCTGAGTAAGGTATGTGGTGCACAGAATAAATGCAGTGTTAATCTGTCCCTCAGATTCCAGATTACAAATCGCATCCAATACATCTTGTCCAGCCATCTTAGAAATCTATAAGATGCAAAACAATTTTCAATGCTACAATTAAATTGATTGGCAAATTGTTAAAGGGTTGTAAAAGGAATTTTTTCCCCCCCTAAATAAATTCCTTTGCCTTAGTGCAGTCCTTCTTCACTTACCTCATCCTTCGATTTTGCTTTTAAATGTCCTTATTTCTTCTGAGAAATCCTCACTTCCTGTTCTTCTGTCCAACTCCACACAGTAATGCGAGGCTTTCTCTGGTGTGTCAGGACGCCCACTAACACACAGCTCCTTTATCTGAAAAGTATAGACCCTCCTGCTTGCCCCCTCCCCCCCCTCAAGAGGCTTTCTCTACACCAGGGAGAAAGCCTTGCATTACTGTGTGTAGTTAATTAGGTAAGTGAAGGAGGACTGCACTAAGGTAAAGGAAGCTATTTAGGGAAAACATTGTTTACTTTTACAACCCCTTTAAGTATATGTCCAGGTTATATATTTAAAAAAAAAAAAACCCCACACAAAATAATGTAGTACATCTCTGCAATGCATGCACATTTTCCAGATTTTTTTTCGTTTAAAGACCGTTCCAAGTATGAAAAAAAAAAAAATATATAGGATGTTTGTCTTACTTGTGCATCACAGGCTAAGACAATTGAGGAGTTATTGTTCCACCTCCAGGAGACACTGGCACAGGTAAACCTAAAGCGCAGCCCTGCATAACCCCATTCTACCTCAATCATGCCTTCAGTTTTGTAGCAATACAAAAGCACAAATATATATAAAATAGGCTAGGTAAATCTTTGTGCTAGGCACTATGGTCCCCAAAAGGTCTCAATGAACTATCCCCTGCCATTGTTGTTATAGCTTTTTCCCCAGCACAAATTGTAGGGTCTGTTAGCTCTTCTCCCTTGTATTGCTTATGTGTCATATATACATATTTGAGGAACTCAATGTCCAGGTGAGGGTAACTTCCTTAAAAGGAGATTTTAATATTGGGATTACATTTTTGGTATTTTTAGGTCACCTCTTGACAGATTAGGGCCCTCTGTGCCTTTAGATATTGTATCTTGCTCATCGGGAAGGGGATTGGTTATGTAATATTTGTGAAAGGTAGTTGAGCCTTTAAGTGGGCGGGCAACAGATCCAGGACAGTTGACTAAAGCCCACGTTGGGCATACCATTAAGAAATGCCTTACTCTATCCAAAATGAAAAAAAAAAAAAAAAAAACACTTTAAATGTATGAACAGAAGATCAGGTGGATGTCTTGTCAGCCTGGGAAACAGATGCCTGATGGTAAGAAGTCTATAAAGAATTACGTTTGTAGAATGAGTCTTACAGGGAAGAGAAGGAACCCTATTGTTTAGCCCATAAATTATTTATCTAATCAACACATCAATAGTGGAGCGAGAAGCAGGGACACACAGCACAGCCTGGGATAGAGTCTGCATGAGTGACCCCATAGCAACTGTTTGGGACCTCAGAAAAGGGTAAATCGGGCTGCTCTGTGTAAAACCATTGCACAGAGCAGGCAAGTATGACATGTTATTCAACAAAAAAACAAAAGAATAAAAAAAAAAAATAGGATTTTTTGTACTCACCATAAAATCCTTTTCTCTGAGTCCATGGACGGACACAGCTCCTTAAATCTTGACAAATGGGTTAAGTTTCCTGATTACAGGAGGAGGACTAGGCAGAAACATGTTAGATAATTAAATACATGTTACATTAACAGAGTTGAACAGCCCCGCCCAGGGGGCGGTCCCTCCAGACATAACCCTCCTCACTGCAGCATGCAGCCTCAGTTCGTAACAAGCAGTACAAACCTAAAAAAGGAGGGGTGGCAGCTGTGTCCGTCCATGGACTCAGGGAAAAGGATTTTACGGGGAGTACAAAAAAAAAAAAATCATATTTTCTCTTATCGTCCATGGACGGACACAGCTCCTGAAATCTTGACAAGTGGGACGTCCCCAAGCAGTGTCAAAAACGAGGGGTGGGAAATATATCAGTAAAACCAACTTTAACTTCACCCCAAAACAAGCAGTACGCCTCAACGGAGGAGGTGCAACTTTAAACGGCCGCCTGCAAAAACTAGCGGCTGAAAAAAAGCATCAGAAAATGCACTCACAGCAACCATGTAAATTCTGGAAAAAGCGTGAACGGACGAGCAAGTCGCCGCCTCGCACACCTGTGAGACCGACGCATGATGTAAAAAAAAAAAAAAAAAAAAAAAAAACAGGAAGCACCAAGTGCCGTGACCGAAAAGGGGGGCCCGCCCCTTAACAGCGTAGGCCTGTATGACAGCCTGCCTGATCCGAGAAATGGTGGTCGACGAGACCGCTAGGCCCCTTTTGTGGACCAGACACCGACACAAAAGAGTCAGATCTCTAAAATGGAGCCGTAGCAGACTGGTACCCCCCCCCCCCTGAAAAACACGTACTACGCCTAAAGTACGGAAAGTCGTGGGCGCACCACCACCTAATCCTTATGGAGGATCAAGCATGGCGGCTTGCAAGACAAGACCGCCAACTCAGAAACCCCTCTAACAAACAGAGGTAAAGGCCACTAAAGGGGCCACCTTCTGAGACAGTGTCAAGAGAAAAATCTCTGTTTCCAAAAAGGAAGGTTCCTGAAGAACCGAGAGCACCAGAGTCAAAACTCATGGGGGATGAGATGGGCCAAGAGGGAAAAGTATATGACAAACCCCCTGCACACAAAAAGGGACCCACCAGGGAACAGGCCGCAAAAGGCCACTGAAAGAACACAAGACAAGGCCGAAATCTGCCCCAAAACGGTGCTTTAAGCAGTTTTTAGATCCACTCCAAGCTGTAAAAACAGCAGGACCCTGGACACAGTACGTCCGTGGACGTCACTCCATCCCTTCACCAAGAGATGTAGGCCTGCCAGGTGAAACGGTAGATCCTCCAGGAGAAGACTACTATGCCCTCAGCATTGTTGAGATGACCGAGTCGGACAGACCCCGGTCACTTAAAGTCTGGCTTCCAATAGCCATGTTGAGCAAGTCAGTGACTGTACAACAGGAGGAAGTATGGGACCTTGAGACAGAGGCACCTCCCGCCCTGGCAACCGCCAGGGTACCTCCCCTACCAGGCTCCCGATATCAGCATACCAAGGACGCCGAGGTCAATCTGGAGCGATTAGAATCATCGGGATCTCCTCAGCCTCCACTCTGTGGAGCAGCCGAGGAAGCAACTTCAATGAAGGAACGGCAAAAAGTCGCCGATACAGACCCCACAGGGCCACCAGCGCGACTGACGCGTCTGTACCAGATCACTAGACCTGGCCACTAACTTTGACACCCTTGCAGTGGAGACGAGCGGCCTCCTGCAAGGGAGCCGAAACACCAAGCACAAAGACCAGTCGCCCTGGTCCAGTATCTGGCGACTCCAGTAGTCCACCTGCCGGTATACCTGATGGTAGACCGAAGACACGGCCGTGGTGTTGTCCGGCTGAAACCAGATCGGATGACCTTGCAACCTCCTCGACCACGAGGAGAATCATAGCCTCATCGGCTAAAATAGTAGGAAAATGAACGGTAGACAGCACCTGGTATTCCCAGGCGGTCTCCCACCCAGGCACTAGCCAGGCCCGACCCCGGGTAGCCAACGAGACCAGACGAGAGTGGGCACATTCCGGGAGGAAGTCCAGCGACTCAGGGCGGTCTGCACCCCCCAGGTGCCCCCACAACCCGTGAGGCTGGCATTCGTCGTAAACACCGACCACTGGAAGGAAGAAACAACTTCCTGGACCAAAGAGTCGGGGGATCTTCGTCACCAACTCAGAGACTGACTATTTGGCGCACCGGAATCTGATGATTTCAGAGACCAGAGATTTTTACTGCCTGGACAGTATTTCCCCTGGAAAACCCGAGTGTGGAACTGGGCATACAGTTCCGCCTCGAAGGAGGCTACCCACAGGCCCCGGACCAGCGGGTGCCCGGAGAGAAGACCGATTGCGTGATGCCAATACCTTCACCGCAGACTCCGTGAGTGACTGAGACCCCAGAGTAGTGGCCACAATAGGCCGCAAGTCAGACCCCAGCATGGTAAACATGGAACGGGTCAGTATTTCGGATCTTCTAACAGTCAGATCCATACAAGAGGGGGTTCCCGCAATAGGGAGTGTGGTCACCTATACATGACACCTGGAAGGTCGACCAACGGAGAAGAAGCCCACCTTTTGAAAAGGCTCTCCTTAAAAGGGGCACTGAACAGCCCGGCGGTGAGGGACTACAAAAGCCCTCAGCGGCTTTTCTCATACCGCCTCAAAGAAGGGCACAGAAGGAAAAAACCTACACTATCCAAAAAAGACAGAGCCCTCGGCGGAAACCCAGCTGCACTATCCAGCTTAAGAGAGTCCCTTGCAGCAGTGAGAAGCGCACCCATAAATGCCTTATCCTGCTTTTTTTTTTTTACTACCCAGGTACCTGGTCCATGGCTCCATAACAGAGCATTCCCCAGGGGATAAGGGGGGAAGGGGGCACTCTTACCGCACATCCGCAGTCCACCCCCACCCTGGCACAAACGTGTCCAGGACGAACACTAAAACCTCTGTGGGAATCCCAGGTGCCAACACCTGCTGCCACCACCAGCATGTTGGGGGAAGGACCCAGATAGTGACTCCAAATATTAAAAATATTTACATAGTGTGTATGTATAATATGCACACCTGTCCTTACAAACAGAAGGGCCTCTCACCCACTAGCTGCGCTGATCAGGGGTACCCAGGGTACTCACCTCAGGAGGAGACTGCCCAGCGCTGCCGTCCGCTCGCAGCACACAGCGTCCGAGAGGAAAAGAACCGTGAGATAACTGTGCGGCATCTGCAGGGACCTGTGTGCGCCATATACAGCGCTAGGGGTCAGGACTACTCCAAGATGGCCGCCGAGCGTTCAGAACACTGCCAAAGGAAAATGGCAGACCGCAATGTAGCGCGGCTGCGAAAAAATGGCCCCCAATGGGAGTTTTCAATGTAATTGAAAAACCTCCCAAAAAATGGCGTCAGCCAAATGGTGGCAAAATGTCGCGTTTAAACAGAAAAAGACTCCTAGGGTTTTTAACAGTGACAAACCCCTCACAGGAAAGCCCCATACAAAAAAAGAAAAAACACAGGCCAGATAACAGTCTCCCCTCGGGAAGGCCCCCCTGACAATGTTAGCAATGCAGCAAGGGAAAAGGGGAAGGGAGGAGAAGAGGACCCCTGAACCCCAGCCGTACCAACCTACCGAAGCGGGAGGGACTGCACTTACCCGTCCGAGCGAGGACTCACTGACGCATTCCTGACAGAACTACAACCGCAATGGAGGTAGCTGTCGGCCCGGTCCTCCGTTGAGTGAGACAACACCACAGCCCAATCATATGTGGACCTCGGAGCAAAGCTCACCGGCCACCCCAGGAGTCATGGGGTATGGCGTGGCAGACCCAGCCTCTTTGCAAAGGTGTGACCACGCTTGCTGGTCGGACTGAGTAGACTACAAGGACCTATATTATCCACCCTGTCTCTCAGCCGACAGTTGAAAGAAGAGCCTTCAAGAAAAGGTAAAATAAAAGTTCTCCTCAGGGCGCTGGTCCCAAAGGGAGCCATACGTCCTCCTTGCTAAGCAGAACGAAACTGAGGCTGCATGCTGCAGTGAGGAGGGTTGGATCTGGAGGGACCGCCCCCTGGGTGGGGCTGTTCAACTCTGTTAATGTAACATGTATTTAATTATCTAACATGTTTCTGCCTAGTCCTCTCCTGTAAACAGGGAACATAACCCACATGTCAAGATTTAAGGAGCTGTGTCCATCCATGGACGATAAGAGACAACTATTTACAAATCACTTTCACCATCTTGATTTAGGTCTGTATTTATAAGTACACATTTTGTTTACATGACATCAAGACAATTGAAGACATTAGGGGTGCCCGGGACAGGTAGGACTCCCTGAGCGACAGACTCCTTAGGTCATTTCTATACCTCCCCTTCCCCTACTAACTAGCTTGTATACTTCCATTAATCAGCCCACTGTTGGGTTTCATAAAATAAAATGAAGCCTTGTTGCTGACACCATGCTTATTTTGTTACATGTTATAATTATGTAGACCCAACCTTTTGTCGTATTGTAATTGTATTCTGTCTGCCTCTGTATTTGAAAAATAAAAATCTATTGAACGAAAGAAAATTGAAGAAATATAGGAGCAAATACCATCACCCTAATCATCTTTGGAATGCTTGTATGTACCTCTTTAAAGGCTTCATCATCTGGTAACATTGTGCACAAGCATGTAATATACGACTGTCGAAAAAAAGAATCACTTGAAGTCGATTCTGAATCGTAACATATTTTTGAGAGTAGCATTGCTTGCTGGATACAGTTTGTCTTCATTAAATGTTTAATGCGCAACTGGAGAAAGTTGAGGCCTTCTTGTAAAATCCAGTAGTTAACTGTGGAAGACAAAAAAAAATAAAAATCAAGAATGGCACATACAATATAAAACAAAATTTGTGTAGAATGTATGCATGAATGGATACCAAGTTCACATTAAGAACTAGAAACAAAGCTTACAAAAACAGTTACTCTGGGGGAGGGGACTTTAGACTCGTCAAAGATTGGTCAATGTCTCACTAAAAAGCAATGGATGAAGAGACATCTGCCCACTCCATTTTACATGACCATCACATGTGTTTTATGATTTGAAGGTATTCAAAAGCTCACAAATGCCATTTCTTAAAGACCGAACGCATCTCCTGGACCATACCAGGCCACATGCCCTCAAGATGGGGGGGGGGGGGGACGAGCGATGGCACTGACAACTATAAAAAAAAATTCTAACCCACTTTATTCAAATTTAGAAATTAATCTGGCAAATAGCTAGGCTTACCAAAAGGTCCATATAAACTCTCCCATATCTTAGCTCTTAATGATGGCGCAGGCCAACTTGTGCAGTCCAATGGGAATAAAATCCTGGAGACCCATTATACTTTATATTCTGAAGATTCTATAGACCCAGGTTTTTGCCCAATAATTTTTGGAAGGGCTAGCACTCCATAACCTCTGCTTTAAAGCTGGGATGTGATTAAAGCGGAGTTACACCCAAAACTGGAACTTCCACTGTCCGGATTCCTCCCCACCCTCCGGTGTCACATTTGCCACCTTTCGGGGGAAGCAGATACCCGTCTAATATTTAAAAGTTTGAACGGTCCGAGTATGCCCAATTATATTCATTTGAGGATGTTGTCAATAAAACATTAAATGACAAAAAGGCCTTTCATAATGTTATTTAACTGGCTATTCATGATCTTGACAAAATTAGGTTTTGCAGGTCGCACTGTAGAATGCTTCCGCAAAATGTATTCCAGCCTGTCTGCACAGCACTTCACCACAGGAGGCTCATAAGGTAATTATACCCCTTTACAAAAAAAAAAAAGTGTGAGACAAGGGTGCCCAGTATCTCCTCTTCTATTCAACCTAGCAACCACCATTGAGATTCCGGATAACCGCTGCTCCCCTCCATGGCATTTCCATTGGCCCCAGGGAATTACATTTTCCAACGACATGCTAATCTTCACATCTGACCCCTTTTCAGTTTTAATTACTCTACAGTCCATTTGAGAAAGGTTTAACACTTGCTCAGGATTGCGTGTAATGGTAAAAGCGAGGCATTATCCCACACTTGCTATACCTCATCCAGGTGGACACCTTCATTCTCTCTGGCTTAACACTATATTGCTTATCGTTTTAAAAACAGGAAAGGAACCCTCTTCTCTCTATGATCTCAAATTCCCTTCCTTGATCACTGAAATTGTGAAGCAATTGGGAGCTTGGATGACTCTACCCATGTCGTTCCTCAGAAGAGGCCATCTAGTTAAAATTGTGAGCTTCCCTTGTTTTATATCCTTTACTAACCACCCCCTCCTTTTAAAACAAAAGGATGTAGTAGGGCTTAATAACGTTTTATTGTGCAAGAAAGGCCAGTTAATGCTCTATCCAAGTTGCAACTTCCAAAGAATGAAGGAGGAGTTACATATTAGGATGTATAAAACTTAGCTTGTCTACTTAGGTATGGTGTAGACTGGCGCTCCCATTCATCTGTTTATGCCATGTCCTGGAATCTGACCAAGCCTATCCCTACCACCCTTTTAGTATATTACACTGTAAAATACAATCCCTCACAAAGGCTCTTCAAAATATTTTGATCCAAGACACTGTTATGGCCTGGCAGGAGATTAGGAAGAAACTCAACCCATCTCCCTAGGTTTCCCAACATCTCCTGATCCATGGCAACTCCATGTTTTGCCAACAACAGAACACAAAGCCTAGCATGCTAAAGAATTGGCTAGAATTTCCTCTTACTTTCATCTGGATTCTATGAAACAAGAACTTTTCAGAGATATCTGAATTTCAACTTCCCTCAACGCATCTCCTATACCATTATCAGGCAATCTTTCAAGTCACCTCTTGCTGCCAAGACACCTCTAAAAGGCGCAGTCTTTCTCTGAACAATAGTCTGCTTAAAAGAGAAGTATGGGCTTTATTTTTTTGTGAATCATACTAACCTCGGTGGATGCAGCATTGGTCCGATGCTGCATCTGTCACCCGGTGTCTCTGTCAGAAAACCCCAGAGCAAAAAGACTGTCAGTCACAGCTCTCCGCTCCCTCCTCGCTGGAGTGCAGAGCTGGGGAGGGGAGCGGCGGTCTCAGCGGCTCGCCGAGAGGCCAAGACGGGTATCAGTCCAGACGTTTGTTGTGATGACGCAATCCATTCACTGAAATCTGTGATGTCAGCAGAGGGCGGACTTCAGTCCATGCAAAACTAATTGCACACCTGTGACCCATAGGAGAAGTACAGCCAAACAAGCTTTGGCTGCACTTCTTTAACCACTTCCTTACCGGGCCTATTCTGTCACTCTTCTCCTACATGCAAAAAGGATTTTTTTTTGGTAGAAAATTACTCAGAACCCCCAAACACTATAATATCGACACACATTATTTGGGTGATGACGTCAGCGCGCCGCTCTAGGCTCACCTAGGCCACCGCCGGGTGGACCAAGATGGCCGCCGCTCCGGGAGCTAGGCTGAAGCCGCAGTCTTTCCCACGGCTGAGGTAGCAGCGGAGCTCTGCGGATCACGTGGTGTGCCGATCCGCATATGGTGACCCGTTAGGATAATTTACGATCCGTTGCACCATTAACGATCAAAAAAATTAACGATTAATCACAGCCCTAATTTATTTATATATATATATATATATATATATATATATATATATATATATATATATATATATATATATATATATATATATATATATATATATATATATATATATATATATATATATATATATAATGTTTTTTAAGCAGACACCCTAGGGAATAAAATGGCGGTCACTGCAACTTTCTCGCACGGTACTTGCGCAATAATTTTTCAAACTTTTTTTTGGGAGGGGAAAAACGGTTTCATGAATTCAACAAAAGTAAAGTTAGCTCAATTTTTTGAATAATGTGAGAGATGTTACGCCGAGTAAATGGATACCAAACATGTCAGGGAAGGCGTAAATTGGGCGATAGTGACCCCAAGGTGCCACCAACGCGTCTGATGCGTCCGCCCACAGGTCCTTCGACCTGGCCATGAACCGTGGCACCTTCCGATTGAGATGGGATGCTAGAAGGTCCACGTCTGGAGTGCCCCATTGTTGGCACAGACTCTGAAACACCTCCAGGTGGAGCGACCACTCTCCTTGGTCCAGTAGTGTTTGGCGACTTAGGTAGTCTGCTTGCCAATTCTGTACTCCCGGAATGTACACGGCCGATAGAGCCAGAACGGACCTTTCGGCCACCGAAGGATGTGCACGACCTCCGTCGCTGCAGCTGAGCTCCGTGTGCCTCCCTGATGATTGACGTATGCCACGGCCGTGGCGTTGTCGGACTGGATCCTGACCGGTCGGCCCTGCAGATCCAGGGACCGCCTGGCAAGGCACAGCTTGATTGCTCGGAGCTCCAGTACGTTGATTGGCAGGCGAGACTCCTCCTGAGTCCAGCGCCCCTGGGCTGACTGGGTGCCCCAAACGCCCCCCACAACCAGAGAGGTGGCATCCGTCGTGACCACTGTCCAATGGCACGGCAGAAACGACTTCCCGGTCCGAAGCACCGGAGAGGTCAGCCACCACACCAGGGAAGACTTCACCACCATCAGACCCAGAACCCTCATGCAGAATCGAAGAGATGACCACTTCTGGGTCGACAACTGCTGCACCGCTGATTGCAGTGTCTGACACGTGACACGAGAGTCTGACACGTCCTCTTCTAATTCTGAGCCCGAGGAAGCTCTCAAGAGAAGGTCGTCCAGATATCCCACGCTGCCTCAGCAGGGCTAGTATCGGGGCGAGCACCTTGGTGAAAACCTGTGGTGCCGATGCCAGGCGGAACGGGAGGGCCACAAATTGAAAATGGTCCTCCCCGATCGCAAAGCGCAGAAATCTCTGGTGCTTTGTGCATATGGGAACATTTAGGTACGCGTCCATGATATCCAAGGACGCCATAAAGTCCCCCTGATGGAGCGCTGCTATCATCGAGCGAATCGACTCCATCCTGAATTTTTTGCACTTTGACAAAACAATTGAGGGCCTTGAGGTCCAGGATTGGACGGACCCCTTCCTTCTTGGGGACTACAAACAGATTGGAGTAAAACCCCTGAAACCGTTCCATCGAGGGAACTGGCACAATCACTCCCCTGACCAGAAGATCCTTGACAGATCCTTCCGGCGATCCGGAGGAAGCTGGAGGTTGGAAGGAAAAAATCTGTTTGGTGGACAAGAGAGGAAACTATCCTGTACCCCAAGGAAACTACTTCGCAAACCCAACGGTCGGAAAGAAGAGACCTCCACCGAGCCGCGAATTTGCGAAGCCAGCCCCCCACCCGAGACACGGGCGGGGCAGACCTTCATGCGGAAGCAGGTTTGTCCGCAGGCTTGCGGTACCAGGTGCGTTTCTGCCCTGCAGCGGGGGTCTTGGCACCTTGAAAACGCACTGGGAGGGCGAAAAAAACGCTTGGGGGTAGTAAATGAGGGCCCTTGCTTACGGCGAGGCTCCTTGCCCTTCCCAGACTGTGGGAGCAGTGTGCTCTTACCACCTTTGGCATCCTTTATGATGTCATCCAGGGACGCCCCAAAAAGCCGTTCATCCTTAAAGGATAAATCCACCTAGGCTTTCTTGGAGGACTGGTCCGCAGACCAGCACTTCAGCCACACAAGGCGGCGTAGTAGCAACCGCGGAGGCCCTGGAAAGCAAGGGGAGCGTATCCAGGGCCGACTCACAGACAAACTTCAGACCCTGAACCAACTGTTCAGCCAGGTCCTTACAGGTCTCGGAAGCATCCTGCGCCTCCAGCTCCTGTAGCAAAAACTTTGCCTGTTCGGTCAGTGTCTGCGACACCAGAGTCCCGGCCAAAACCGGTCTTGCTGCCGAACCCACTACTGGGAACATGGAGCGGGCCACATCCTCCACTTTCCTGTCTGCGGGGTCCTTAAAAGGCGGGAGCCCCTTCCACCGGCAACGTGGTGGCTTTGCTCAATCTGGACACGGGAGGGTCCACTGACGGAGGAGACACACTTTTTTAAAAAGTCCTCCTCAAAGGGATAACGGGTCGCAAAGTATTTTGGAACAGCAAAAAAACTTTCTGCGGCGTATCCCATTTCTTGTATAACAATTTGTCCAAATACGGAACACAAGGAAACACTTTTGCGGTGCGGGGCGGCTAGCGGAACCCAAAAGGGACCGGCACAGCCGATGCCTCCGCCAAATCAAGTTTCTGAGTATCCCGCACCGCAGAATTAAGAGCTCCAACAAATTCCTTATCATTCATTGACCCTGAAGCAGAGTCATCCTCACTGTCCGCGTGGGTTAAGCCTGCATCATCTGACATGACAGAACCAGAGCCAGAAGCAATAGCAGGGTATGATTCTGTGTCAGAGACATCCCCAGAAGGAGGCTCAGGGAGGGGGCGCTTTTAACCCCCTTCTGGCCACTTGTCGCTTCAATCCTGGCGAGAAACGCCTCAAGGACAGCCGTCATTGCCTCAACAGATGCGGCAGGGGCACTAAGGATTAACTCAGGCATTGCTGGGGAAGAAGCTCCTGGTTCAGGCTCCATGATGCCCCACCGCTGTGCCACCCTAGTACTGCAAAGCAGTACAACCCACTGGTCACCTCCCGGCTGCAGAAACAGAAGGCAGGGGCCCCTAGGGAACTCACCACCCCACCCGGTTGCAGTGTGAGCTGAAAACGCTGAGGAATGCTGAGAAGTGCTGGCTGCGCTGTGTCTCAGGGATGATTTGCGGGCTTTAGCAGCGCTATTTCAGGCACTAGAGGCCAAGACTTTTCCAAGATGGCCGCCGTCTGAGGTAAAAAGCACCATGCGGGCTACAAGAAAATGGCCGACCATGTAAACCACGTCCGCAGCAAAATGGCGGCCAAACGCAGTTTAAAAACCCAGTGACAACACCACACACGGCCAGCACACACAGCAGCACCCCCAAACGTAAAAAAAATTCACAGCACCCCGCAAAACACATGGTCCCCGGTGGCGATATAACCCCAGGAGGCCCCCGCCTCACAGCCGCCACCCAGTATGGGGAAGGAGGGAGAGGAAAGGGAGAGAGGAAAGCAGGGTGGACCCTCAGTCGACCTCCCCAGGGAAGCACCAGCCACCATACCACCTTGCCAGGGCAAGGGGCCTACTTACCCGTCCTGCGACCACCGGCTGGAGGCATTCCGGACAGAACCAACATCCACTGAACGGCATGGCTGTCGGCCAGACACACTGTGACAAGGCCATATGTGTGCCCTGGAACATGTAGTTCCCTGGCCGCCCCTGGAGCAATGGGGCCTGTCGTGGACGACCCAGAGCTGAGCTGAGGGCCGGCACACGCTCGATGGCCGAACATGGGGGGACTACATGAGTCAAGACCCAGCCTGTCACCCAGTCGGCAGTTGATAAAAGAATCGCAGGATTCAAAAAAAAATAAAAAATGCAGGAACAAAACAAATAAAAGCGATAGAAAAAAAAAAAAAATTCCAGAGTACAGGGACTCCAGAAGGCCATGTGCTCTCCTGACATTAGGCAGAAAAAAAACTGGAGCTGCTGAGGCAGAGTGTGGGTTATACCCGGGGGACCACGCCCCCTGGGAGGGGCTGTAATGAGGAAAGTGTTGTTAACACTTAAAAAGTGATGTTTTTCTGCCCAACTCTCCTGGAAGGAAGGTGCATAAGGTCAAAGGCTGCTGTTTTCCCGTCCATGAACGGAAGAGAAAAAAAAGTTTTTTTTACATATTTTGGGGGGATATTTACTATAGCAAAAAGTAAAAAAATATTGAATTTTTTTCAAAATTGTCACTTTTTTTTTTTTTAGCGCAAAAAATAAAAACCGCAGAGGTGATCAAATACCACCAAAAGAAAGCTCTATATGTGGGAAATAAAGGACGCCAATTTTGTTTGGGAGCCACGTCGTACAACCACGCAATTGTCTGTTAAAGCAACACAGTGCCGAATTGCAAAACCTGTCCGGGTCCTTTCGCTGCCTAAAGGCGTGGGTCTTAAGTGGTTAATAAGTTTTAACCAGAAAGATTTCACAGAGGTCTGTGTGCTCTTCCAGGACAGTAAAATAGCTTTTTTAACATACTAGGGACATTTTCAAACATTTTTTTATTATTGTTATTTTATCACTTAAAAAAATAAATAAATATGTGATCACTTTTATTCCTATTACAAGGAATGTAAACATCCCTTGTAATAGGAATGGTTTGTGACAGATACTCTTTATGGAGAGATGCGGGGTCAACAAGACCCCCACATCTCTCTTCCAGGCTGAAAAGCATGAGATCGTGAAAAAAATAAAAAAAAAATAATTCACCGATCTTATGCCGACAGCCACGATTGCTGCTTTGTTTACTTCCGGGTACCTGGGCATGACACCATAACGTCGCGCCCGGGCCGCCAACGGTCAGAGATGACTGGTGATCATCTGGTCACCAGTCATCTCTATGCTACCCATCTGGCGCCAGCAGATCGTTTCAAACATACCATATCATCTGAACTTTTAACAGGAATCATGAACTTTTCAGCCAGCGGTCCGGTTTCCAATAATGGTGGTCTCTGCGGCAGATTTTTTGCGAGATCACTTTTATCGGCGGCGAGAGCAGTTGGCAGCGGTGGAGGCGTTCAGGTCCTTCTTGTGGCTGGGTATGGAGACGAGTGAGGAGGAAGATGGCCCCCACCCGTCTCCATACCATCGCAGGATGGAAGCCACATCACTTCCGCCAATAGCTCTTAAAGGGTTATTTGTTTTTTTCTCTCAAAATTACTTGTTATTGCATTTTAGTGTAAATATGAGATCCGAGGTCTTTTTGAGCCCAGATTACACATTTAAGAGGACATGTCATACTTTTTTCTATTACAAGGGATTTTTACATTCCTTGCAATAGGAATAAAAGTGTAATTTTTTTTTAAAAGAACCGTGTAAAAAAATAAAAAGGTAAAATTAATATTTTTCTAAACGCACCCAGTCCCGCCGAGCTTGCGTGCAGAAGTGAATGCATACGTGAGCAGTGTCGCATATGAAAAAGGTGTTCAAACCACACGTGTCACAATCTAAAAAAATTTGGGCCAACATTTTTTTTTTTTTTTTTATAAAAAAAAAAAAAAAAAAAAGGGTATTTTTCCAAAAAAAGTGCACTTGTAAGGCTGCTGCACAAATACGGTGTGAGAAAGTATTGCAACGACCGGCATTTTATTCTCTAGGGTGTTATATATATATATATATATTTTTTATAACTTCTAAACAAATCTCAGAAAGAGGATTGGCCCTTAAGCATTCATCTGGGGTGGCATCTTCATTGTTAACATAGTGTTCCATATTTCAACAAGCCCCCATCCACGGGAGAGGGAGAGAGCTTTTTACGCAATGCAAAGGACCACTTAGGTTCCACAGCGAGTATAACAAGCATGATATTCTGCATATACAGACAGCATTACCACTGTGGTTGGAAAATGCTCTGCCTAAATTTTTATGTTGTCATGACAGCTTTTTAACTCTGGCTTATCTAGACATTCTGATTGTACTTTTATATACTTCGGTCATCATACTATGATGCCAGTCAGGTCTTTCTTGCGTTTTTTATGCTTGAAATTCTCAATGGATATTTATTGAAAAAAAAAAAAAAAAAAAAACTTGGTCTAATGTGCTTATACTTTTACCTTCCCCCACCCAACAAAATGATGCTATAGAATATTTTGAATAAAAACATTTTCATTATCTTATTTCAGACTCAGTGATGGCATCATTGCTGGTTCTGTGTGTGTGTGTGTGTGTGCCTATGCAATTGTGACAGAGAATAGCTAGTGGGAGGGGCCAGAATGGTGCTGTACATAGCTTACTGAAAAAATCACAGCACCCTGCCTCAGTACTCCTATCAAGAGCCCCCAGCCCTATGTATGCTTGTTCCAGATTTGACTGAAGTATGGAAGCTTGACACAGCCAGGCAAATAACATTTGCAAAATTTATGGTGGCAGACATTTCATCACAGGTGCAATATCAAATTGCAAATACAGCGATATCATTTTTAATGAATTATGAAAAGTTAACAGACCCACAATGCAAGTATGTCTGTTATCCTCACCTTCTTCTGGGTCTACAGACTGTCGAGACAAGATTTTGACAAGTACAGGATTTCTCCATGCTCCGCCATGATTAATGTTATCTACCAACAATTGAAAATGTTTGTTTCCAAAATCCACCAACATCTCATGAGAATCCTAGGATTAAGATTGGTACAACATTATGTTAAAAGGGTTTTGAACACAAAGGGGATATTTACAAAAGGAAAATCCACTTTGCACTTGTAGTGCAAAGTGCACTTGAAATTGCATTTGGAAGTGTAATCGCTGTAAATCTGAAATGAGGGGAAGCTCTTCTGATTTTATTATCCAATCATGTGCAAGCTAAAATGTTTGTTTTATTTTCCTTGCATGTCCCCCTTGGATCTACTGCGACTGCACTTTTTGTTTTAAACTTTGATAATTGTATCTGCAGAAAACAAACAAACAAAAGAGGCACATAAACGGTCACATCTCGTGCATAGAGTATTGCAGATTCAATAGTATCTTAACAGATTTGTACATTATCCTGAGAATTACCCCGGTTCAACGGAGGAAATCCATAACAAGTGAGACAGGGTAATCATCGTGGACCGCTCTGGGCCCCACACATTTTGACATTGCATATTAAACATTAGAAGTATCTAACAGTTACACTCATACTGAACACACACACATTCACCCAAGCATTCTCACCCTGGGGGATGCCCGAAAAACATAAAAATTTGTGTAGGCAAGTATATCATCTTAAAAGGATTCATGCAACCAAATTGAGTGGTAAAGAGGCCCAAGTACACAGCCTGGTCTCCATATGTGTTATAATTGGGGTAACATTGAGAGTTTCAAAGGAAGACAGGTCCGCATTAATGTGCATCCCCAAATACTTAAATGTGTGTTGGATGGACAATTTAGTTGTAGAGAGGTAGGTATAGTCAAGTGTAGGGCTTATAGGGATTGCCACCGATTTGTCCCAACCTACCCGGAGACCTTCCCAAACTCCTCCACCACACCCATTAAGGAGACAAAAGACTGCTCAGAACCATCCAGGTAAGTTAGGGCATCATCTGCATAAGGAGAAATCTTTTCAGAGAGGGAACCATAACAGATGGAAACCCACCGTCGCCATCTGCCGCACCGCCAGAGGCTCAATGGCCAGAGCGGTGAGAGCGGGCAGCCCTGCCTGGTTCCCTCTGCAAAGTAAAAACAGAGACATTCTTATTAGTGCTTATCCTAGCCATAGGGTTGGTATAGAGTAAACAGACCCACTGAATGAATTGAGAGCTGAAGCCCATATGATGCATGGTTTCCCAAAGGAAGGACCAATTAACAGTATCAAAGGCCTTGAGCACATCCAAAGATAGCACCAGGCCACTTCTTTTGTCGGTGGCAGCCCTATGAATGTGCAGATATAGTCAGCGGATGTTGTCATACGTACTCTTTCCAGGCATAAACCCCACCTGGTCCCTGTGAATAAGATGGAGAATGACTTTTTGTAATCTTAAAGGGTTAATAAAAAGAAAAAAAAAAAAATTGTGCAGTTTGTTTTGCACAGAGTGGCCCCGATCCACGTCTTCTGGGGTCCCTCGGCGGCTGTCTCTGGTCCTCCCCGCAAGAACTCACCACATTCGCGCTTGCATGGTGGCGAGTATTTGCGGGCACGCTTCCGTGATACAGTAAGCGGCCAAAGCCGTTCACTGTATCACTTGGCCCCGCCCCTCAGCGTGCCGGCAACATCAGATGTTTTTTCACCTTAATGCATAGATTGCATTAAGGTGAAAAAAAATTTTTTTTTCTTTACAACTGCTTTAAAGTGGAGTTCCACCCATTTTTTTATGTTTGTCTGTGCTGCATGCTCTAATCTCATAGTGTTCAGAATGGACAATTTTTATTTAATTTGTTGCTTGTAAATACCTTTATTTTGTAGTCCTTCATAACTTCCTCCTCTATTTGCCTAGGCTATTTGCAAGGGTTTCTGGGATAGGCATCATGTTTCCCAGTAGTCCTTGCAAACCTGACTGAAACCCATTACATTGCTTGTGCACTGAGCATGTGCGAGATATGCAAAGCTGAAATCCAGGAAGTCATACAGTCTGGCTTCATGATGTCCACACTTAAGATGGCCACGGTCTATTTCTAGATTATAAACTATCTAAATGCTGTAACAACCTAACAAAACGGACCTTAGTTTACAGACTAACTTTACTAGAATACATTAAGCTTGTGTATTAGAGGGGTATTTATATTTAAAAAGCGAAATTGTGGGTGGAACTCCCCTTTAAGGCTAGAATTTTTGCAAGCACCTTAACACCACTATTCAGTAGTGAGATTGAATGGCAAGACCCACACAAGCGACTGCACTTGTAGTGCAATTTCAAGTGCACTTTGAATTTATAGTGCAAAGTGGATTTAGCCTTTAACCTGCACCAAACCCATGGGTACACTGCGCTGCACTGGTGTGGCAGCTAAGCCATGCAGCATCAGTGTTAAAAAGGACTATATGGGGCTTGTAAGCCCTCTTGTGAAAGCAAGTTATTGCAAATGGAGGGTTATTAAAATAAAAAAGCAACCCCGTCATGCTGTCCACATCAACACATGCTTACGTGTATGTAAACAGCGGATACGCCACACATGTGATGTACTGCCACAAACATTGGTGTAGAAGCAATATTTATAGGGTCATCACTCATTCTTACAGATGAGTTTGTAAGGCTTTCAAAGCATCACCTATGGAACTTTCTTGTCGTTTCACAA
The DNA here is from genome assembly GCF_905171775.1 of Rana temporaria. NCBI lineage: Eukaryota > Metazoa > Chordata > Amphibia > Anura > Ranidae > Rana > Rana temporaria. The sequence continues at coordinate 283,278,802 of NC_053490.1, forward strand.
GTATGTGCAGTTTAAAGGATTGATACACGATATTACCAAAAGTATTAGGATAGAGATTATATATATATATATATATATATATATATATATATATATATATATATATATATATATATATATATATATATATATATATATATATATATATATATATATATATATATATATATATATATATATATATACACATACATATATACCCTTTGCAGCTATAACAGCTTCAACTCTTCTGGGAAGGCTGTCCAAAAAAATGTAGGAGTGTGTCTATGGGAATGTTTGACCATTCTTCCAGAAGCACATTTGTGGGGTCAGGCACTGATGTGGACGAGAAGGCCTGGCTCACATGCACTGTTCCAACATCCACTGGTGCACAGTCATATTGGAACAGGAAGGGGCCATCCCCAAACTTACCACAAAGTTGTCCAAAAAAGTCTTGGTATGCCAATGCCTTAAAGAGGTTGTAAAGGTTTATGTTTTTCACCTTAGTGCACCCTGAGCATTAAGGTGAAAAAACACCTCGCCGTCATGAGGTGCACCTCGCCGTCATGAGGTGCACCCCCCCCCCCCCCATTTTACTTGCCTGAGCCAGTTCACCTGCTGTGCGTGTCCCCCGGCGTCCTCTTCTCTGGCCATTGATTGGATAGATTGATAGCAGCGCAGCCATTGGCTCCTGCTGCTGTCAATCACATCCAATGACCTGGCAGCCGGGGGCAGGACAGAGTCATGCAGTATGGACGCCAACTGTATGACACAGGAGCACGTCCGAAAGCTAACCCCCCTTGGGAAAGAGCAAAGACAGCTGCTGGGTGACCCCAGAAGACGTAGATTGGGGCCACTCTGTGCAAAACGTGCACAGTGGAGGCAAGTATGACAATTTTTTTTTTATTAACACACACAAACCTATACAACCCCTTTAAGGAGTTTCCTTCACTGGAACCAAGGGGCCAAGCTCAACCCCTGATAAACAACCCTGCACCATAATCCCCCCTTCACCAAATTATTTGGACCAGTGCACAAAGCAAGGTCCATAAAAACATGGAGGAGCAAGTTTGGGGTGGAGGAACTTAGCTGGCCTGCAGAGAGTCCTGACCTCAACCAAATAGAACACCTTAGAGATGAATTAGAGCGGAGACTGCAAGCCAGGCCTTCTCGTCCACATCAGTGCCTGACCTCACAAATGCGATTCTGGAAGAATGGTCAAACATTCCCATAGACACACCCCTAAACCTTGTGGACAGCTTTCCCAAAAGAGTTGAAGCTGTTATAGCGGAAAAGGGTGGGCCAACTTAACATACGGACTAAAGGTCCGCACACTATACGAAAATCAGATGGAAAAATTTGTACATTGAGAGGTCTGCCGATTTTCCGGTTGTTAGTACGGTGCGTTCGACAGCCGAATTATGCTTTTTCAGACAAAAGCTGGATGTGAATTCAACATCCGATTTTCGTTTCATTAGTACAAAAAAAATTCGTAAGAGCGAGACTACGTATGCTCAGAAACGAAAAAAATACATACAGAAACTATTCAACACATTACATTACTTCTAACGTCGCATTTTGTTGTATGAAAATTTTTGTATTGTCAGTAACCTCTTCACTTTCGACATGAGACTAGCATGGGACAAAAAAACAAAAAAACAGACGGACGTTCGGTCGTCAGAAAACGTAAGCGTGTGAACGGGGCTTTAGACTTTGATTACAATAAAGTTCATGTGTGTGTAAAAGCAGGAGTCCCAAATACTTTTGGTAATATAGCGTACGTCCGATATTTACTTAACCCGACCCCATCTTTTAGATTTCACCAAGAAATTGGGAGAACACCGCAAACGTTATTTTAATGCACAATTGCATTTGGTATTTCTTAGAGAATGTTCTCCTCTGTAACAGGCGTTTCATCCTGATCAGATTAGATTCCTCACAAAGTGAGGTATCCTCCTCAACTGCCTCCTACTGCTCAGGCACAGTGTCTGGCTCGAGCGAAATCGAAGGCCGATTCAGCAAGGGAGGAGGTTTAATTCACATGGCTGTGACCCCTGCTATCAATAGCCTCAATAAAAGGCCTGAAATAATGCCCATGAAATCTGGCACTGCGGCAGATAGAAAAGAGGAAGCTGATGGGCCTGCTGAACGGCCAGAGGTAGACAGGAAGTCAGAGAGGGGGCAACCATCGGGGTACTAGGGATAAACTATCACCCCCACTGGAGCTAAAAGCTTACCCTCAAAGCTAGAAAGTTTATGATTTTTTTCCCCCTGTACTCAATCTACTATGCCATACCCAATTGTAATGAGCCCTCAGACAACCAGCATATGATGCCAGATTGAAGTTAGCCAATCTGGAAACTGCAATACCAGCTAGTGGCTATGGTGAAGCAGTAATCTAGATTGACGAATCATTCTGTAACAAAATCATCCAAAAAAAGACTTATATGGAAGAAGGTAAGCTGTTCCACAGAAGAGAGAAGAGGTTGATCACCTAAATAAATACACTAGCAAAAAACCTGGCCTACCTGGGAGTGTGAGGAGTTATATAGGGGTATCCCAGAATTTTTATTTTTTTACCTGTGTCTAAATACCTGAAGGTAGCTCCACATAACCCAGTTTATAAGAAAAGCCTATGCCCTGTGCTGTACCAACTTGGAAACAACATTTTACTACAAATAATAAAGCTCAAGGCATATACCAGTGATGGCGAACGCTGGCACGTCAAGCCCTCTCTGTGGGCACGCCAGGAGAAAAGCAAACACCGACCGGTGTTGTAAAAAATCCTCGGACAATAGAAACCGATTCGGCCCCCATCAAACTACACATCCCACAGGTCTCTAGGGAAAGCAGTGACGTGTCTGAGGTGGGCATGAATGATAAGACGCGGCTCCCACAAGTCTCTGGGGCGAGCGGTGATGTGTCTGGGGTGGGTGTGACAGAGAACATGGCTCCCATGCGGCTGGAATCAGGGGTGACGTGCGGGCGGGAACGCGCTGTCGGATTGGGAGACACAGACACTGGAGACAGGTGAGATGTGGACATCATATGTAGATCAGTTCCGTTTGTGGAGTCCTGCTTCTTAGAGGCTGAGGTTTAAGCTCCTCCTACTGTACATCCTGCTGACCGGAGCCATGCCATACCTGTACCAACTGCTGGAGGTACCTTCCCCTTCAACTTCAACTCCTTCCTGTCTGGTTTCACCTCCTTCATTCCTGGCCCTGTGTCTAGGATCCAGATTAACCCCCAAAATAAAAGATTTCCTGGGAATCTCTCCAGAAAGTGCCTTTGCAGATTTTCTCTTTGCCAATACACTTGCTTGTCATACACGTTGTTGGGTGAAATTATCGTTTTTCTTCATTGGAAAAAAATATATATATACATTTTTAAACAGCAGCCCTGGGAATTGTGCCCAGTTATTATTGGTATCATTGTGAAACCTTGTACCCCATCATTGGTGTCATTGAGCCTCATTATTAGTGTAATTGGGAAACATTTTACCCCCCTCATTGGTGTCATTGTGCCTCATTATTGGTGTCATTGGGAAACATTGTGCCTCATTAGGTAGGTCAGTGCATGTGTAAGGTAGGTCAGTGTATGTTGCACAGTGCATGCTAAGCACAATGCATTCCTGAACACTGCATTCTGAGCAAATCTGGCAGAATCTTACGTTTTTGACCTCTTAGGGCTTATTCAGAGAAGGATGATCAGTCCCATCCTCTGTACAGAGCCGCTGGTGGGTTTAATTCTGTGTTGGCACTTTGAAAGAAATACTTTGGTTTTGCGTCGCGGTTTGGGCACTCAGGCTCAAAAAAGGTTTGCCATCACTGGCATATACAAAAGACACAGAATTAAATGCAACTCATCATTAAAGAAGAGTTCCACCCAGAAATGTAACTTCCGCTGTTAGGATTCCTCCTATTTTCTGAAAGCACATGAACGGTGCTACTGATTTTTAAGGCCATGCGATAGTTGCGCAAGTGTTTAGCAAAACGATCATTTCGCTAAAAATAGGATTTTTAATAACAGCTTGCCTTAGTCATTACATAGTGGGTTGTATAGTTCACCAAAGGTGATTGGACACTGGCACAACCAATGAAGACAGGTTCCCCTCTATATAACCCCTCCCATAAGGGAAGTACCTCAGTTTTGTAGCAAAGCAGTACCTAACCCAGAAAGAGGGGCGGGACCTCTGTGTCCCGTGGTGTACTCCAAGAAAAGGATTTTAAAGGTAAGCCGTTATTGAAAATCCTATTTTCTTTATCGTACACCACGGGACACAGAGGCCTTAGTCATTACATAGTGGGACGTCCTAGAGCAATGCTCAATATGAGGGGAGGGAGACACAGATCAAGCAGACCTCCATCGGACGAGAGGCCCTATACCGCTGCCTGTAGCACACTACGCCCGAAGGCGGCAACCTCATGTCCTCTGACATCGATTTGGTAAATGTATGGACTGAAGACCAAGTTGCAGCTTTCCAGATCTGAGCAATCGAAGGCCGATGATGCACTGCCCAGAAGGCACTTATCGCCCTGGTCGAGTGCGCTTTAACAGGAGAAAGGAGGAATTTCATTCCTTAAACCATAAGTTCGAACAATCACTTGTCGAATCCATATAGAAATGGTCGATTTCGATGCTGCCTGGCTCTTTTTGGGACCATCTGGCAGGATAAACAAAACATCTGTTTTACGTATCTGAGCAGTTGCTTGCAGATAAACCTTCATTGCTTTCATCCGCTGACTGTGGTTCAGAAAAAAAAAAAAAGGAAGACAAAACAAGATCTTGATTTAAATGGAATGGCGAGACCACTTTAGGAAGAAAAGTAGGGTGGGGCCGTCATACAATTTTGTCTTTGTGACAAAACTAAGGCTCTTTACAGGAAAGAGCTGCTAGTTCAGAAACTCCTAGCAGAGGAGATCGCAACCAAAAAAAGCCAACTTCTGACTTAAGAGGTTCAATGGAATATGACAAATAGGCTCAAAGGGCTGCTTCTGCAGGCTCAACAAAACTCGATTCAAATCCCAGGGGCACAAGGGAGGTTTGACTGGCGGATTTATCCGCAACACCCCCTGAATGAATGCCTCAGGTCTCTGAAAGAAGAAGATCGATAGAGCCGAGATTTGACCCTTAATAGTACTGAGGGCTAATTTCATATCTACCCCCAATTGACAGAAGACCAGAATCCAACCAATTACATTTTTGAGGGTTCAACCCTCTTGATTCACACCAGGAAACATATGCCTTTCAGATTCTATAATAAATGAGCCTGGAGGTCGGCTTCCTAGCATTAATGAGTGGAAAGAACTAGACCCGAGAGGCCCAGTTTCTTCAGTAAGTAGGTTTCAACAGCCAGACTGTCAAATTTAGCTTTTGTAAGGAAGGATGAACACTGGAGCTTTTGATAACAGGTCTTGGCGAAGTGGAAGAATCCAAGGTTTTCCCACCGCCATCCTTAGGATCTTGGTGTACCAGGACCTTCTGGGCCAATTCGGGCCACCAAGAGAACTGGTATTCCTTCTTATTGCAAAGAAGTCTCTAAGAACGGTACTGGGGGGGAATGCATAGACCAGGGAAAACTGATCTCAGTGAATCATAAGTGCATCTGTTCCGTAGGATAGAGGATCTACTGTCCTAGATATAAAATTGTCTAATTTCCTGTTGAACCTGGAAGCGAAAAGGTCTACATCCGGGGTCCCCCATCTCTGGCATATATCCTGAAAGATGTCGGGGTGGAGAGACCATTCCTGGTGGCTCAGGTAATCCGCTTGTCAATTCTCCACTCCTGGGATGAAGATTGCAGAAATGCAAGGAATACGAGTTTCTGCCCATGTTAAAATCTTGCTCAACTCTGAGCATTCCGACTCCGGGTGCCTTCTTGGTGATTGATGCAAGCCACAGCAGTAGCATTATCGGATTGAATCCAAACTGGGTAACCCTGTAACCTGTGTGTCCAGGTTCTGAGGGCTAGGTATACTGCCCGATTCTCCAAAATGTTGATAGGGAGGCCTTTCTCGGATTTGGACCAAGTACCTTGGGCTGAGGCTTCTTCCAGAATTGCCCAACAGGCTGGCATCCGTAGACACCACTTTCCAAGTTACTTGGTGTTTAACCACCAACTGAGGCTTTGGCGCACCTCTGAGGACAGGTGCATTGGCCAATCTAAGGCCTGGATCTCTGTTCCAGGCAGTCAGGATACTGTTCTGAAGTAGCCTTGAATGAAACTGGGCATACGGAATGGCCTCGAAAGAGGCCACCATTTTCCCCAACAACTTCATGCAAAGGCGAATTGATGGTTTTCCCTTTGCCCTGACCATGCGGACCAGATCCTTTAAGAATTTGATCTTTGGCTCCGGAAGAAATACTTTGGTTTGGGTTGTGTCCAAGACCATGGCCAAATATTCTACCCTTTTTTGTGGCTGTAGAGAGGACTTCTGGAAGTTTAGGATCCAACCTAGACACTTTAGGTATTTTACTGTGCAGAGTACGCTGTGGTTTAACCGTCCCACTGACTGTTCTACCAGAAGTAGATCGTCCAGATAAGCCGTCACCATTATGCCCGTCTTCCTTAGATTTGCTAGAAGTGGGGCCAGAACCTTTGTAAACACGGGAGGTGCCGTAGCCAAGCCAAAAGGTAGCGCCACAAACTGATAGTGGGGGTTTCTACAGCGAACCTTAGGAACTTTTGGCGAGCGGGATGAATAGGCACGTGTAAATATGCATCTTTGATGTCTATTGACGCCAATAATTCTCCACCCTGTAGAGTGGAAACCACTGATCGAATCGTTTCCATTTGGAAATGATGAATGTTAAGAAACTGATTTAGGGCTTTTAGATCCAGAATGACATCTCCGTTTGGTTTCGGAACCACAAAAAGGTTTGCATAGAACCCCGTGCCTTGGAAATTACCCATGTGTCCAGGATCTCTGTTTGCCAAGCTGTTGAAATCCTCCCTCCTCACGCATGAGCAGTAGAGCAGCGCGCACACCGCCGTGCTCGCTCACGTGACCATGCCCCTTATTTCTCGAGTTAATGGGGTAAAAGAGCGCCCGCCCGCCCCCCCCCCGTGCACGCTTATGTTCCCGACATGGTGAGTGGAACTCTAACCCTTTACTCCCTCTAGTGGCGGTTTCAGGCAAGACAGCAAATGTAAAAAAAAAAAAAAAAAAAAAAAAAGAAGGGGGGGGAGTTCTTAAAGGGTCACTAAAGGAAAAAAAATGATTTGCTGAAATGACTGTTAACTTTTATGTCTCTATACCCTGTTAACTGATTCCCTTTAAAAATGATTAAAAATAGAATTATATCATATAATGTGCCTCTAGTTTCACTTTCGGTTTTAAACTGGTTTTTATGTTTATGTGAAGTAAAGAGACCCACAGAACAAAAACAAAACAAATCCAGGGCAGTGCTTTGTTTTTAAAATTAATCTGATTGGTTCTGAGGAGTTTTAGACACACAGCTTAGACCACACAGTGAGAAGCTCCCATGAGTTTTTTCATAAGAAGCCAGACAAGCAGGAAGTGTGGAGATCACAGCAGAATTACAGCTACTTCAAAGCAAAAATGAACAATGAGGACATGAAACCAGTACTGCAGTAAGGTAAAGGAAGCTATTTAGCTAAAAAAAAAAATTCCTTTAGTGATCCTTTAAGTGTTTAAAACTTAGACCTTATCCCCCCACTTACCTTATCCACGCCACAGGACTGCCGAGATCAGACAGTACCAATCTTCACTTAATAAGCACTTTGGATGGACCCCGCGGTGTAGCTCCTTAAAGAGTTGTAAAGGAAAACATTTTTTTCCCCCCTAAATATCTCCCTTTACCTTAGTGCAGTTGATTTTGTTTTTAAATGTCCTTATTTCTTCTCAAAAAAAGGTTACTTCCTGTTCTTCTGTCTAACTACACACCGTAATGCGAGGCTTTCTACCTGGTGTGGGCCACAGCTATAGCTCTCCTATCTGCAGGGTCCTTGAAAGCGGGAGCCCCTTCCACAGGCAACGTGGTAGCTTTGTTCAGTCTGGATACAGGGGGGTTCACTAACAGAGGAGAGGTCCATTTTTTCAGGAAGTCCTCCTCAAAAGGATAAGGACCGCAAAGCATTTTGGAACAGAAAAAAAACTTGTGGCCAATCCCATTCCTTGTACAAATTTTTTTCCAGATAAGGAACACAAGGAAACACCTTTGCAGTGCGGGCCGGCTTGCAGTGCGGGCCGAATTCTCCATTCTCTGAGTATCCCGCACCGCAGTGATAAGAGCTCCCACTAGCACCCCATCATGCGCTGACCCTGATGCAGGGTCATCCTCACTGTCTGGGCATCCCCAGAAGAAGGCGGGGGGGGGCGCTTTTTACCCCCCCCACCAGGCCATGTGCCGCTTCAATCCTGGCAACAAACGCCTCTAGGACTGCCGTCATAGCATCCACAGAGGCTGCAGGTACAGGGGCACTAAGGGTTAACACTGGCATGTCTGGGGGAGAAGCATCTGGTTTGGACGCCATGCTGACCCACCCTTTTGCCACCCTTGGAATGCAAGACAAGACCCACAGGCCACCCTCCCGGCCGCAGCAGAGAACAGGGGACCCCCCAGAGGACTCACCATCCGACCAGGCCTGTACTGCTGCTGTCTGTCCCAGAGCGCTGCTCTGTGCTGTGCCGTCCCTCAGGAAGTGTGCTAGAGCTGTTTGCGCCGATTTTTCAGCTACCAGAGGCAAAAACCCATTGCATAAATGGCCACCGACATGCAAAAAGAGCATTTGGGCTAAAGAAAATTGCCCGCCGATCTCCAATAAAGGCGCCCGGCGCCGCCAAAATGGCGGCCGCGATTACAGTAAAAAACACACATAAAGCAGTGAAAACACCCGGGACCCCCAGGCAGGCCCACCCCGCACACACGGCAGCAAAACCGCACCCCCTAAGCAGACACAGCCCCCAGTCACTGGATGGAACACCCCAGACGAACCCCCCCACCTCACGGCCGACCCCGCCACCCAGAACGTGGGGAAAGGAGGGAGAAGAATGGAGAGAGGAAAGCAGGGCGGACCCACAATCGACCTCCCCAGGATTGGACCAGCCGCACCACCCTGCCAGAGCAAGGGGACAACTACCTCCCAGTCCTGCGACCACCGGCTGGAGGCATTCTGGACAGAACCAATGTCCACGCAGTTATGGCATGGCTGTCGGCCTGGCACACTGTGACACGACATAGAGTCCGGTCATATGTGTGCCCTGGAGCAACAAGGCATGTCGTGGACGGCCCAGCGCGTATCTAAAGGCCTGCACACACTCGATGCCCGAACTTGGGGGGACTACAAGGATCGAGGATCCAGCCTGTGACCCAGTCGGCAGTTGATTGTAGATCTCCGGATCCAAAAATGCAGGAAAACAAAAAAAGAAAAGCAAGAAAATTGCAAAAAAAATCCACAGAGAACATGGGCGCAGAGAAGCCATATCATTCTTCTTTGCTAGGCTGAAAAAAATTGAGGCTGCAGAGCAGAGAGTGGGGGATGTACTGTACTGTGTGGAGTGTTTAACACTAAAACAAGAAGAGAAATAAAGGCGCACCAGCCTAGTGTTACCGTTGACAGTTTAATAAAATTGTATAAAAATGGAAAACTACTCACAATGGAGATAAAGTAGGCTTGTCAACAACGATGTAGTAGATACCCCTCGAACCACACTCCAGAATAGGGGGGATAGAGGTGTGTCACTGCCGGCTTGCGCGTTTCGAGGCGACAAGGACCTCTTCATCAGAGCCCGGACTGCTGGGCTCTGATGAAGAGGTCCTTGTCTCCTCGAAACGCGCAAGCCGGCAGTGACACACCTCTATCCCCCCTATTCTGGAGTGTTGTTCGAGGGGTATCTAACTACATCGTTGTTGACAAGCCTACTTTGTTATCTCCATTGTAAGTAGTTTTCCATTTTTATACAATTTTATTAAACGGTCAACGGTAACACACTAGGCTGGTGTGCCTTTCTTTCTCTTCTTCTTTCGGTTTCTACTAGGACTTTCCCCGTCCATGAAGGGCAGCAAGGCCGCTGTTACTGTTTTTGACACTGCTGGTGTTTTCAATGCGGAATATTGAATTATTGTTGGACAATCCACCCGTGCGCAGGAGTTCGTTTTTTCTGTATATCACAGTGTTTAACACTTACTTAACATGTTGTTTTTCGGCTTAGTCAATCTCCTAGAAAGAAGGATAATACCCTAAGGTCAATATGCTGCTGTGTCCGTCCATGAACGGAAGAGAAAAAAAACCACAGTCATAACATTTAACAGTTATAGTCAAATTTTGATCTTGGATTTCGATACGCTTTAAAAATAGAGACGGATGCTAGACTCACAATTATCGAATTTTTCATGCACTCTCCTTGATCACTTGAAAGATCATCTTCAGACATTGAAAGTACTACTTCAAAGCAACTCCTGAAAAATAGTAAAAACACAAGATAAGGGGACAAAACTCAGCTCAACACAGTCAGAATTTGCATACTGTACATTACCAGCTCCTGGGACAAACATAAGGATGTTTAAAAAGATGTATATGCTCTTCTAGGTTTAACTAAATTATCAGTATAACGTTTTAGAAAAAAAAAAAATCAGCTTTACACCAAAGCTAGGCAAGTTTAGGAGATATTCACGGTATCTACAGGTAAGCCTCATTATAGGCTTACCTGTAGGTAAAAGTGGTGCAACAGTGTTTACAACCACTTTAAGCTACAAGTAGCTGAATTTTAATCGGCAGGTATCAAAAGTTTGCACTATGAAGTGAATACATCCCAAACAAGCTCCAGTTTTTAACAGCAAAGAGATACAGAGTAACCCTATCGTACCTGTCCACGATGCTGGTCTTTATATAGGATCCAGGCTTTGCTGGTTAAAGTGGGCATACCCCAAAAGTCTCCAAGGATCTGAACCTGTATAGTACCCCATGGCCGACTAACATATTACATCTGTGCCTAAGTGAGCACCCATGCACGATTCAGTGCCGAAGCAACATAAACTTTGTGTACGGCTCCCAACGTTTTTCCAAGGTTGCACTGCTTCTAATGTTCTATAAGAAGACCGTGAAGAGCTGATTGAAGTATCCAAAAGATGAAATATGAAAACTAGTTGAAGGGAAAAGAGGTCCATCACCATAGGACACTAGCAAAAACACACACACACACACACACACACACACACACACACACACACACACACTTGGAGTGGGTTAGGGTTATGGGGGAGGCACCCAGAGGGAGTGTGCTCAAAAGCTTTGCCAGTGTCCAATCACCCAAGGATATGAGCCTATAATCCAAAGTATATATAATAATAAAAAAAACTAAAAAAAACACTGTTCTATACAATTAAAAATGCCTTTTTTTATCATCGATTGAGGGATTTAAGACAGAATAGGGGCCACCTTCAATCAGAAGGACCCATGCCCAATACTGAACCAAAAGAACAGAGAAACTGCCAACAACCCATGGGAGGTGGGTTTGTCATCAATCCCAGGAGGCAATAGTAATGCTGAATGCAGAGAGAGGAGATTTCAGCGTGATGTTGGTGGTGGGTGGGCGGGACCCAGCAGCCTGCAGCTATCAAACACCAGCCAATGGGATGGAATCTGGGGGGGCCGCTACATGTATGTGGCCCCGCCCACTTTCTAAAGCAGCCCAATCATTGGCTGGTGTTTTGATAGCTGCAGGGTGGGAGTCCCGCCCACCCCGACATCACTTCTGACAGCTAGTCTCTGCATTCAGTTACATATAGTTAATACACTCCACAAAAAAATCATCCGAACGAACTTTCGAAGAACGAACGTTCGGTCGTGAGCGCAAACGATAGTGCCATCATGTAATGACCGATAAATCGTTCAGTGGACATAAATAAAAATAAAAAAAAAATTGTTCGTTTTTTTTTTTACATGTACCTAGTGCAGAAAATTTGGACGGGAAAAATTTCCAAATGTGTCCTTCGTTTTTTTCGGCTCAAAAGCGTCCCAACGATTTATCGATTTTGTGCCCATTAACTGGCCGAAAAACGATACTGTCTGAACGACCGATTGTCGTATAGTGTATGGCCAGCATAACTGAAAGGGACAAAGTGGCTCAGTGTGACAATGCCAGTGACACCAGCCATTCAATGCGGCGTGCTGGGGGCAATGCGATGCTTGATGTTATGGTGGCAATGTGCTGGGGGAAGGAGGAAGCAGGAGGAACTCCGCACAGGGATGGTGGGAACCCCTCATAATGGGGCACAGCGGGCGTACAGACCCGGGAACCCCTCATAATGGACACAGCAGGTGTACAGACCCAGGAACCGCTCATAATGAGCACAGCACAGGGATGGTGGGAACAGCTCATAATGAGCACAGCAGGGGTACAAACCCATCAACTCAGCACAGAGATGGTGGGAACCCCTCATAACGGGGCACAGCGGGTGTACAAACCCAGGAAATCAGCACAGGGATGGTGGGAACCCCTCACAATGAGCACAGCACAGGGATGGTGGGAACTCCTCATAATGAGCACAGCAGGTGTACAGCCCCAGGAACTCGGCACGGCACAGGGATGGTGGGAACCCCTCATAATGGGCACAGCAGATACTATTAGTCCTCTTTAAGCGTCCAGCTTTTTAAATTCATCATAACGAATGTTAGTAATTGTTACGAACAGTGAACGAATCTAGCGAAAATTTGAATTTCGTACGAATCCGAATTGCGTTTCGGACACAAAATAACGGCTAATGCGAAACGGAACTAAACAAAGTGAATTTATTGACAGCGCACATGTCTAGTATATGTATACACACACCACAAGATACATATATAACAAGAGATTGTTTCTGTGCAGAGGTTTGCATAGATGAGGGGCAGCAACTTCCTCTGACACTCCCGTTGCTATGGAAACCTGACCTGAAACCTATTACATTGCTTGTGCAGCACTGAGCATGTGCAAGATCTGCAAGGCTGAAATCCAGGAAGTAATACACCGTCTGGCTTCAAATGCCCACACTTAAGATGGCCACGGTCTAATGCTAGTTTATAAACTTTCAAAATGCTGTAATAACCTAACAAAACGGACCTTAGTTTACAGACTAACTTTACTAGAATACATTAAGCTTGTGTATTATAGGGGTATTTTTATTTAAAAAGTGTAATTTCGGCCAGAACACCACTATAAAGTGTATTTCCACTTTTGCAGTCAAACTTGCGAAAACCAACAAGAAAGCAAAAAAAAACACTAAATTAAAAAACAAACTGTCTTTTCTTAGTAAATATTTTCTCAGTTTCAAAATATAACAATACAAGCATGAAAACGGGGCTAGACAACACGATGCACAATGTAATAGAGCTTCCAAAAATGTACAAACTATAGCGCTGCTCAGCCATTCACAGGAAGCTTTATGGTTCATGAATAAATACAAAGCTTCCCGAGAAGGAAATCATGATGTCATCCACCTGCCCATCCAGCGAGGTAAAAAAAAAAAAAAAAAAAAAAAACACACACACACACACACACACACACACACACACACACACACAAAAAAAAAAAAAAAAAAAAAACACACCACACAGCTAGGTGTACAAGCACGGGAAATTTGCTGTGGGGCAACTGAAATAAATGCAGTCTCATAGTAATTAACCTGTGAGCGAAAGTGGGCATCACTTGCATCCAAAAGCCAAGATGTCCAATACCCGGGGGACCCATGCAGTTGTACAAACTGACCCACTACTTTAAGGGCTCTTTCATACGTCCTGTCAGTTTCTTTTGTGCAGGGACCGCCCTGTCTCAGCTCCGCTCTGCCCTATGGGGAACCGGATGCAGACGGACCGTCTGTCCGTCTGCATCAGTTCCGTTCCGCCGGACGGAAGAAAAATAGGGTTTTCTTCCGTCCGAAAACCGGATCCCGACGGACGCGGATGCTCCATCCGCTAACGGACGCGTTAACAGACTTGTAATGAACGGACAGGCGGATCGGACATGTGAAATGGGCATAAAGAAGTGATAGTGCACCATCATGCTAAGGGTTTGTAGAGGGAGGCTTAAGCAGATCTCCAGCACCTGGACCTACAGTCTGAGAGGAGTTAGACTGAAACGTATGCACTTCTAAAAGCAGAAAAAAAAAATGACAAAATGGGGCTGCTCTGCAATTTCCACACACCAGCAAGAGCATACTGTGGCCAAAGTGATCACTGATGGTGTGCAAGAAAAAAAACAAAAAAAAAAAGGCCCATATATAGGACCATTCTTCGAAGGGACGATTAATCAGTGTTTTGAAACACCCTTCAGCATTCCATGCATGCAGTGTTCTGAGCTCGTGCTGTGCACAATTTCAGAAACTTGTTAATAGACTATCACAGCTAAAAGTCCAAGGCTACAAACATCTGCTCAATAACATCAGGGGACCTACACCAGCAACAGAAGGGTTCTTTAGGCTTTTAATCAATTCTGGCATGGTATGACAAGAGAACAGAGGCATTTGATTAGAGTTCCCACTAACACAGGACTGATCAATTCACTAACTGGGATACTCCTGAGGAAGTCACATGATAGTGACGAATGCGCATGAGTCCACTGAGAGGTATCGGAGGTGACGTTGGCGACAGATTGCCCCTCTTTTTACATGCTCAATTGTATTTTGGATTATGTGAGTACCCCTGTCTATTTTCTTTGAGAATTAAAATTTTTAAAACGGTATCACACCATCGATGCTTTATTTCTTTGGGGCGAGAAACTGACCAATCTGGGACGAGAACCCCAAGGAGGACCTGCCGTTGTTGGATCAGAGCCCATCGAGTGAACCATCTAATGTGGTTGGATCTATATGCTGTTACCTTACAGCAGTAAGGTAAGGGGACATCCTTACTTACCCTAAAAGGATCACTGGATACCCATTTTCCTCTCACTCCATATTGCGGACCTACACTTGCACTTTTGCTTTCTTGGACTTTTGAAATTTTACTTATATTTTTTGCTAATATTTTTCAAACTCTGTTGATGGACTGTTTATCACCAATATAGGAGTGTCACTTAGCACAGTTACCTGAAAAAATTTTTTGCACCATTACTTATAGTGTATTTCATCACATTAAGAGGAACCTGTGTAGTTATATGATTTGCACCATTACTGTTATTGTTCACTGATCATTTATATTTATTTTTATGCTGATGCCATTTGGGCTATATTGCTCCTCATTTCAATTACACCTACTTTCATTCCCCTCCCCCACCTGTTTATTCACTTATCCATTCACCACTGATTAGCGCAGCACTACCCTCCCCATTTTCAATTGCTTATGGTTTGATACACCTTCCAGTGCCGCAGCTGTACCTCCACTTCTCATCACTTTCATTTCCCCTCCCCCTTTCTTCCCCTCTCTGTTTCCCCTCCTTTGATAAGCGCGGTAATATCCATTTTTCCACTATTTATCACTAACTGGGATAACCATCCTATCAGTAAAGTTCCCAAAAATGTAAAGTATGCTTTGACCCATCTAGTGGCATCTTTATTAATGTTGATCACTCCAGCATCCACACTGGGCACAGAGCACCCATCTGTAAATCTCTTGTTAAAAAGGCACTGCCTCAGGTAGGGCCCATGACCTTTCAGGGAGTTTCTAGTCTGAACATAGAAGTCCTCAAACAGTGAGTGGAGTAGAAAGATCTTTGCAGCTGCAAGAGCTCTATAGTCCTCTGCCTATATATATCAGCAGGGTGATACGCAATGCATAAATGTTCGACCACTTACTGACTGCCCATAACAGATATACCACTACAGGTCGGCCCTCCTGTGCATGCAGAATCGCATCTATACAAGAGATTCTGAACTTCTGCCTACAGGGGCCGCATGTGTGCAGCTTCCGCTGCGATTACTCAAAGCAGAAGCTGATCTGCAGCGCTCCGTTCTGACGGGGGGGTCTTAAAATGTTACTAAACCCACAACAGTAAAATCTGTCTGTATATGCAGCATAGCATGCTTGTTATACTCACGGGGAAACATAAGGGGTTAATCCTCTGCATTGTGTAAAAATAGGATTTTTATGTCATACTTACCTGTAAAATCCTTTTCTTTTTCATACATCATGGGACACAGTCAGGTTATTATTTATTACCATATGGGTTATACTTCATCAGGTGAATGGACACTGGTAGATCAAAGATCTTTAGAAAGGAAGTGACCCAATATTCATTACCTTCTGGGACGTACCATTGAGCGGAGGGAGACACCCTGCCAAACACTAGCCATCAGTTTTTATACGGCAGCCCACAGAATCCTCGGCTGCTCGAACATTTTGCGAACGTATGCACTGAAGACCAGGTAGCAGCCTTACAAATCTGAACCACAGATACTTGATGACGAAAAGCCCAGGAGGTTCCTACACCCCTGGTAAAATTGGCTCTTAGTCTAAAGGGAGGAGCTTTACATTTCAGACCATAGGCCTGAATGACCAATTGACGGACCCCTTCTTGGGTCCCTGATCCTCGGATCTCCACAGATCTAGACAAATATACCTTGTCTGCCCAGACAACGTCCAAAGAATGCAGTCGGTCTCTTCTGCCGAGCGAGGCTGAGAGAAAAAAAAAAAGGCAGCAAAATAATGTCCTGATTAAAACGAAAGGCCGACACCACCTTTGGCAAAAATGATGGAACAGGTCATAACGCGACCCTGTCGTGGTGAAGGATTAAATACGGTTCCCTGCACGACAGGGCCACCAATTCCGACACCCTCCTAGCCGAGGTAATAGCCATCAGGAAGGCTAGCTTGCGCGACAGCAAGTCTAATGAAATTTCCTTAATAGGGTCAGACAGCTTTTCTAGCATTCACTAGAGACACTACTGATCCACAGATGTGGTCCTTCAGCACCCTGGCTCCAATAGCCGTGCCATCAAATGTATATCCTAATTTTTTTTTTTATTAAAAGAAGAACAAATTCTAGAATAAACAGACACATTGACATAATGGAGTAAATTTTTCAGATTGTCAACATAATACAGAGATATAGAAGGTATGGCCAGAATACATAGCCATCATCTATCACAATAACAGAACGTAAGGTGTGCGATATGTATCCAAATACTAATGGGGTTGAATAATAGTCTACCAGCCATGATCCGGAGTACCACTATGTGTAAAGAGTGGCAGAGATCCGGAGTCACAGGGAATCCCAGTCGCGATCCCTGAGATAATCTCAGAACTCACGGCCGTATGAGGGCCCCTTGTGCGGTCATCTGTATCGTATATACAAATTCTAGAAGAAACAAGATATGAAGAGATAGGTAAAGAGAAGGAGAAAAAAAAAAGAAATGAGGAAAGAGGGTCGTCCTGGAGTTCCCTACGGAGTCAAGATGTAATCGATCCACAGGTCCCATGTCTCGTTAAATGTCTTGGTTTTATTACAAAGTATATGGGTGAGTTTATCATTAATCATAATCCAATTGAGTTTACTTTTAACATGGTCAAGAGGAATTACCGACTGTTTCTAGTGCCTAGCGATTGTGATTCTCCCCGCCAGCAATATATAAATTAACCAATTTTACAGATTTTTTTGGGTGTTTCATCAGGTAGTTTGTGAAAGAGCAACTTCTGGAGATCTGCAAATGTTTACCCCGTTACCGAGTTGATGAAATTGAATATCCTAATCCAAAACCTAGTTACGAGGGGGCATTGCCACCAATTATGGTGCATCGTTCCCAACTCTCCATATCGTCAGAAGCAATTTCGTGAAGTGTGCCATCAAATTAAGAGACTGTAGAGACCTGGAGACAGTAGATCAGGGCGACATTGAAGCTTCCATGATCTGTTTCACGATCTCCAGGAACCAGAGCCTTCTGGTGCCACCAGAATGACTGGAACCCCCTCTTTCCGAATCCTGCCGTAACAAGTGTGGATGAGAGGCATCGCCCAGAGGCGATTCAGTTCGCATGTGTTGCGCTTTACACGTTTCTCACTCACTCAGAGAAAGCATAAACCAGGGAGTATTGGCTCCATTGAACTTTCAGAGCATCTACTCCAATTTCCAGAGGATCTCTTGTTCGAGATACAAACGGCTGTAGTTTGTTGTTGAACCTGGATGCCAGTAGGTCAACCTCTGGCCATCCCCGACGTTGGCAAATTTCTTGGAACACCTCTTGGTGTTGGGACCATTCCCCCATGCAGATCTGTTGGCGGCTGATAATCTGCCTTCCAGTTCTGTACTCTTGGGATATGGACTGCCGATGGCACATATTTTTCTACCCAGGCAAGTATGTAGTTCACCTCTTTCAGAGCTAAATGACTCCTGGTACCGCCTTGGTGGTTTATATAGGCCACTGCAGTGGCATTGTCAGAATTGACCCCGATAGGCAGGACCCATTCTGTTCCTGATCATTTCCCCTGGGCCGAGAGCCCGTTTAGGGTCACTCCCTAGCCTGAGAGACTGGCATCTGTAGTCGGTACTCTCCAAGTTACTGGGAGAAAGGATTTTCCCTTTCGCAGGTTCTGATCCTGCAGCCACCAGTTTAGGCTTAAGCATGCCTGAGGGGATAAGCACATTGGATAATCCAGGGCTTTTCTTCCCCCTGTTCCAAGCCATCAAGATGTCTTGTAAGGGTCTGGCATGGAACTGTGCATAGGACACCGCCTCGAAGGAGGATACCATCCTCCCTATAATGCTCATAGAGACGCGAATGGAGGGTTGTCTGGTGACCTTATCTGATGCACCTGATCCTTCAGGGCACAGATCCTTACGGGTGGCAAAAAGAATACTCTTGCTTGGACCGTGTTTAGGATCAACCTGCATTTTCCGAAAATGACAGTGTTGCCGATTGAAGAGGAAAGGTAATTTTTAAGAACATTCAATTACAATACGACTTGTGTCGCGATTGTATACACTATATTGTTTTGTCTTTATTTGCCATCTTCCCCCCCCCCACGAAAGTTAAGTTGCCCTTTTAAAACTGATCTCTGGGTTTTTAAAAAAGAAAAAAAGGTTAAAATGCCTAATATTTCTAGGGGCAATTGGAAGAGGCTGTATTACATAGCATACTCCCCTCTCTGCCTGGCTTTAGCATTGTCATCTTCTCTCCGGCGCTCCAGGCAGTGCTTCGGCATGGTCGCGTACAGGGTTATGAATTTAGCATTATATGTTGAGGAGCCTGCGACAGAACACTTTAGACAGGCAGCAGCACTGGACCAGCCACATGGATGGAGGAAGTCTGCTGAAGCAAGGAATAGGGTATTACTTATTCCTGTACCCCCTTAGACAACCATTTAATGCTTGCAGTGTTGGGCCAAGGGGATTTTTTCCAACCTAGAATGTATGTCAGGGCACATTTCCCCATGTAATCTGTTGATATACCAGAAATTCGCTCAGCTCCTATTCTAATTTTCTGTTGTGGCGTAACAGCATGGGATCCAGCCCACACATGCACACCCATGGGAAGTGGCTGTCTATGGATGCTCATGGAGAAGGAGGGGGAGCTGGAGGGGGTTGGCATCGAAGGATCCAGGTCACTGTGCAATGCCACTGTAGAAAGCAGGCAAGTACAACATGTTTATTAAAAAAAAAATTAAGACTTTACAATAAAATTAACTAAACAAGCCGAAGATAGAAGCTGATTGAGTGGCATGCACAACTGCGCTAGATTTTGGCTGCTCCAGTTTTGATCAATTCCCCTCCACCACATATTAAGACAGGGCTCGACAAATCCCGGGCGCCAGGTCGCCATGGCGACTAGAAATAGGGTCCTGGCGACTTGAATTGGAGGGGGCCATCTGGTGGTGAGCCGTTGGTATTACAAGTTATTACCACCAGATGTGAGCTGGCGCCATCTGGTGGTGGCCGTTGGTATTACAAGTTAAACATTACAAGTTAAACAGCAATTCTAATGTCATTTTACACTATTTTCATTGCCATCTTCTTCCCTCTAATTAGAACCCCCAAACATTATATATATATTTTTTTTATATCCTAACACCCTAGAGAATAAAATGGCGATCGTTGCAATACTTTCTGTCACGCCGTATTTGCGCAGCGGTCTTACAAGCGCACTTTTTTTGTGAAAAAATTACACTTTTTTTCCATTAAAAAATAAGACACCAGTAAAGTTATCCCCATTTTTTTTTATATTATGAAAGATAATGTTACGCCGAGTAAATTCATACCAAACATGTCACGCTTCAAAATTGCGTCTGCTCGTGGAATGCCGACAAACTTTTACCCTTTAAAATCTTCATAGGCGACGTTTAAAAAAAAATCTACAGGTTGCATGTTTTGAGTTACAGAGGAGGTCTAGGGCTAGAATTATTGCTCTCGCTCTACCAATCGCAGCGATACCTCACGTGTGGTTTGAACAGTTTACATATGCGGGCGCTGCTCACGTATGTGTTCGCTTCTGCGCACAAGCTCGTCGGGACGGGGCGCGTTTTCTGGCTCCTAACTTTTTTACCTGGCTCCTAGATTCCAAGCAAATTTGTCAACCCCTGTATTAAGATAAGATGAATAAAATACAAAATGCATGCAAATTGCAGATTTTACTTACAATACAAGTCTTTCGAGAAGTAACAAAACATCTTCACACTCAGTGGTAAGGTAAGGTCTTGCACTTGCAAAACTTCTCAGAGCAGTTTCATAAATATCTGCACAATGCATGAGGCTTTCTGATGCTGCATTATCCTCAGTGTGCTGTAGTAACACCTAAAAAATAAAAAAAAGGCAATTGTAATGAAACGTATTTATTCACCCTAAAATCATGCTGGACGCTAGTTACACGATTAATCGTTAAAGCAGAGTTTCACCCAAAAAGAGAAGGGACACAGCACACAGGAACAGAGCTGAGGGTGTCAACCACTAGTTGTGTGTTGGAGCTCTTTCCCCAATTACCTTTTTACCTCTTGATGTCAGGAAAACCTGCCAGATGTAAAGCATATAGAAAAACAATGCATCCAACAGAAATGACACCAAGTACCCTGACTTGAGACAAGTATACACTATAGAGTGATATGCTACGTTCATGTCTGAGGTTTACAACCACTTGGCACTGGACGATGTCGCTGGACTTTGAGCGGTTATACCGGGATGACCATCCTGATTTTTTTTTTTTTTTTAAGAGCGAGTA
This sequence comes from Rana temporaria, assembly GCF_905171775.1. Lineage (NCBI taxonomy): Eukaryota > Metazoa > Chordata > Amphibia > Anura > Ranidae > Rana > Rana temporaria. The sequence continues at coordinate 283,299,862 of NC_053490.1, forward strand.
GAGAGCTTTTACAAGTGGTGGGAGGGGGGTCCCACCAGGGAACCTGGGATTCCAGCTGGCAGTTCCGCTGACTGCCCATGGATGGAGCGTATCGGGGCGGAGTATTTCATCACTTTCGGCTTTGTCAGAGGTAAACAAAACCATCAGATCATACCGATCTTAGTATGAGCCAAAGCTTTTAAAGGGCAGAGGAGACATCTGGGGTCTAATAGAATAGTGTAGAGGACACGTCACTGCCTATTGCTAGGGCAGTTTACATTCCTTGTGATAATAGAATAAAAGCGCTGCCGTTCTTGACACCAGGCCATCCTCCAAAGGACTTTGCCTCACTATGCGTGCAGATGCACTCACACTATATGCTCTCCTCTGGTGGTGCCCAGATCCTGCAGCTGAATCAACTGTAGGAGACGGTCTTGGCGCTTGCTGGACTTATTTGGGCATCCTAAATCCTTCTTCAAAATTGCAGTAGAAATGTTTAAGGCATTGCGTTAATTTTCATGGCAAGGAGGGACTTTCCAATAATTCTTGCACTTATTCTGATCACTCTTCATAACATTTTGGAGTATATGCAAATTGCCATCATAAAAACTCAGGCAGGAGACACAAATATTTAATTTTCACATTCTCAAAACTTTTGGCCACGGCTGTAGACTAAAATGAAGTCTGTAGCGTGTCAATGACTACTGTTATGCCTTGTTCACACTAGTGTGATGCCAGACATCACATACGATTCACACCGCATTTCTGTGCAGATCCAATGCGATTTCAGCCAAACTGTATGGCTAAAATCGCAGCCGCACAAAAATGGTACAGGAGCTTTTTTTTGGTCCACACTGGAATCAGATTGCATGAGTATTCACACCTATGAGATCAGATTCCTGCACAATTTGTGAACTGAATCTGGGGGTTTCATTAACTTTACATGGACACCTGCAGCGGTTTGCAGATCTCTGTGTGAACTACTGTGCGATTCAGGAATCCGCACTGAATTTGCAGGGTTCTCGCATCACACAAGTGTGAACCGGGCCTTAAAGTGATTGTAAAGGTTCAGGTTTTGTTTGTTTTTTTAAATAACAAACATGTTATACTTGCGTACTCTGTGCAAGGGTTTTGCAGAGCAGCCCCGATTCTCTTCTGGGGTCCCCCTGGTGGCGCTCCTGGCTCCTCCTCCACACCGAGTGCCCCCATGGAAAGCCGCATTCCATGGGGGCACTCATGCATTCTCCCGAGTCCTGCTGTCTGTCAATGGACGAAGCAGGACTCAGCCCGCCCCATGTCACTGGATTTGATTGCTGCTATCAATCTATCTAATGAGGACCTGAGACAGCAGCTGGAGCTTCCGGGCTCATTCTCGCTGCTGGAAAGATCGGGTTCAGGCAAGTAAAAAGGGGGCTGCTGCAGCACAGGAGGTTTTTCACCTTAATGCATAAAAAGCATTAAAGTGGATGTAAAACAGATTAATGAAATTTGAGCTGGGCACAATACAGTGCCTTGTGAAAGTATTCGGCCCCCTTGAACTTTGCAACCTTTTGCCACATTTCAGGCTTCAAACAAAGATATAAAACTATTTTTTTTTGAAGAATCAACAAGTGGAACACAATCATAGAGTGGAACGAAATTTAATGGATATTTCAAACTTTAAAAAATAAAAACTGAAAAATTGGGCGTGCAAAATTATTCAGCCCCTTTACTTTCAGTGCAGCAAACTCTCTCCAGAAGTTCAGTGAGAATCTCTGAATGATCCAATGTTGACCTAAATGACTAATGATGATAAATAGAATCCACCTATGTGTAATCAAGTCTCTGTATAAATGCACCTGCACTGTGATAGTCTCAGAGGTCCTTTTAAAGCGCAGAGAGCATCATGAAGAACAAGGAACACACCAGGCAGGTCCGAGATACTATTGTGGAAAAGTTTAAAGCCGGATTTGGATACAAAAAGATTTCCCAAGCTTTAAACATCCCAAGGAGCACTGTGAAAGCGATAATATTGAAATGGGAGTATCAGACCACTGCAAATCTACGAAGACCTGGCCGTCCCTCTAAACTTTCAGCTCATACAAGGAGAAGACTGATCAGAGATGCAGCCAAGAGGCCCGTGATCACTCTGGATGAACTGCAGAGATCTACAGCTGAGGTGGTAAACTCTGTCTATAGGACAACAATCAGTCGTATACTGCACAAATCTGGCCTTTATGGAAGAGTGGCAAGAAGAAAGCCATTTCTTAAAGATATCCATAAAAAGTGTAGTTTAAAAAGTTTGCCACAAGCCCACCTGGGAGACACACCAAACATGTGGAAGAAGGTGCTCGGGTCAGATGAAACCAAAATCGAACTTTTTGGCAACAATGCAAAACGTTATTGTGACGGTATTGGTATGATATCCCCGTCAACGTTCCCTTCTTCCCATAACGAAAATCACCCCAATATTCCACGAGGAGGGATATCCCTGGAATCGCCCAGAAAGCCACACATGCCAAGCTTACTGCTAGAACAAGACACTTTAATGTTATATCACACAGCTTATATGTGGTTACAACCTGTTAGGAACGCCCCCCCTCACACAGTGGGGTTTCCCATACAGATTATAGGAGACAAGTCGGAGCCGACCATGCAGACACGTTTCTTTAGATAAAGACATCAGTGGAGTTAATTAATACACTGAAGCAATCAGAATAATTAACATACTACTTCTCTAATCATTTAGCCTGATGATACAATACACATCTTTTAAGGGTAAACACAGATCTTCTTCACACAACACAATAGATCAATTAACGTTTAGAATAGTGAGGGGACATTAGCACGTCAATAACCTGTCAGAGGAATGAATCACACATGAAATTCCTTTCTACCTCTACCCATATGGCTAGCAGGGAGCAGTAAACTGAGACATATAGGCAAATGCATCACAGTTATGTTTGGCGTAAAAGCAACATAGCTCATCATCCTGAACACACCATCCCCACTGTCAAACATGGTGGTGGCAGCATCATGGTTTGGGCCTGCTTTTCTTCAGCAGGGACAGGGAAGATGGTTATAATTGATGGGAAGATGGATGGAGCCAAATACAGGACCATTCTGGAAGAAAACCTGATGGAGTCTGCAAAAGACCTGAGACTGGGACGGAGATTTGTCTTCCAACAAGACAATGATCCAAAACATAAAGCAAAATCTACAATGGAATGGTTCACAAATAAACATATCCAGGTGTTAGAATGGCCAAGTCAAAGTGCAGACCTGAATCCAATCGAGAATCTGTGGAAAGAACTGAAAACTGCTGCTCACAAACGCTCTCCATCCAACCTCACTGAGCTTGAGCGGTTTTGCAAGGAGGAACGGGCAAACATTTCAGTCTCTCGATGTGCAAAACTGATAGAGACATACCCCAAGCGACTTACAGCTGCAATCGCAGGAAAAGGTGGCGCTACAAAGTATTAACTTAAGGGGGCTGAATAATTTTGCACGCCTAATTTTTCAGTTTTTTATTTGTTAAAAAAAGTTTGAAATATCCAATAAATTTCGTTCCACTTCATGATTGTGTCCCACTTGTTGATTATTCAAAAAAAAATTACAGTTTTATATCTTTATGTTTGAAGCCTGAAATGTGGCAAAAGGTCACAAAGTTCAAGAGGGCCGAATACTTTCACAAGGCACTGTATCTACAGTGTTCTTATATTTCTCTCCAAAGCACTGAGTCCTGTGGCTTTCTCCTGCTCTGTAGCTCTGTCTGATAACTTCTGACAAGTTCTCCAACACAGGAGATAAAAGCAGCCTGAAATTTGTGTCGTGTGAGGTTGCTATAAATAGAGATTAGCACAGAGCTGCCCTATTCACAGAACAGCTCTGAGAGTCTTTGCCTATGTGGAGCAGGGTGTGCCTTTCCTCCAATCAGTTGTCTTGGCTGTATGCCAAGATCCCAGTCCTGAACAGGAAGAGAAAATCTCAAACAGGAGGTAAGAATTCTAAAGAATATAATGAATGAATGAATGAAAACTTATATAGCGCAACACATGCGAACTTAATCGCCTCTGGGCGCTTGTTGTTCCTGTCTTCTTTGGTATCAAAAGAGATGAGTTTTGATCTTTCTCCTGAACGCCAAGTGGTTCTCCTCCAACCTAATAAAGAAAAGACAGCAGATATGCATGTAAAATTTATGTAGGGAGATTCATTTCATCCCTGTGTATCATCTGAGGCTGTTCACTTCACTGGGTATATGTGAGGGTTTACATCCACTTTAAAGCAGAGCTCCACCCTATTTCAATACATTATCTTAATCAAAAAGCAGACTAGAATGCATTAAGGAACGGAAGTTTTTTTTTTTTTTCGGGACAGTACCTTTGTTATCAGCAGCTGTCACTCTGCTATCCGTCTCTCTTTTGCGGGTAGTGCGTCATATGCTTTACCCGCAAGGTCTCCTGGGAACTTTTCTCATTGCTCCCAGGATTCATTGCGGAGGTTTCCTCAGAGTTATCGCAGGATTTCCTAAAGCGCGACGCTGCTGTCTCGTCACATCAGGCTCCCCATCACAGATTACTCCGGAAGCAACGTTATGCCGTCTTCATCTTGCTACTCCCCACACTCCTGCACAGTAATGATAGAGTGAGAAGGGTCAGGCGGTGTAGCAAGATGGCGGCGACAGGACGTCACTGCCATGGCAATCTGGGATAGGAGAGCCGAATGTGACGTGACACCGCCCGTTTAGATGGAAACCCAGAAGTTGACGACACTGCTCGGAAAAAGGAAATAAGTGCTTGTGGGCTTCACAGTGCCCACAAGCAAAATGGAAACGGCTTTACAAAGAAAAATAATTCCAGACGAAAGCGGATGACTTTAAACAGCAGAAGCGTGAGTCCTCTGTTTATACGCCATAAATATTTTAATGGCCAAAAAAAAAAAACGAACGAATGGCCGCGGGAGTTCCGCTTTAAGATGAAACCTCAAGACTTTACAACTCCTTTAAACACAGGTTTACCACCATAGGGAAAAAAGCTTCCTGTGAATTTTCAAACACCACTTAAAGTCAGAAGACAAACCTGCGGTGTGAATCCAACAGTGGATTTCGAATATACAGTGGAACCTTGGATTACGAGCATAAGTTGTTCCAGAAGAATGCTTGTAATCCAAAGCACTTGTATAACAAAGCGAGTTTCCCCATAGAAGTCAATGGAAACTCAGATAATTCGTTCCACGGTGACTTCTATGGTATGCAGTACCTCAATGTGGCCAGAGGTGGGGGGGGACGCCGGATGCACTCGGAAACACGCGGCAACGGAGTGCTTCAGAATGCATCCAAGCGGCTCTGAATGTCATTGGCGCCCCACACCTCTGTCCAAATGCGGTACTGCACACCGCAGAGGCTTAAATCCTGCTCAATTTGCGAGACAATGCTTGCTAACAGTCAGGATTTTAAAAAAAATAGCTCATGTTGCAAAACGCTCGTTAACCGCATTACTTGCAATCTGAGGTATTACTGTAGCATCTAAATCTTGGAAATTCTAAATCCTACACCTGTCCTAAAAAACAAAAGACACGTCAGCTAGAAGCACTGGACTATGACCAACTTTAAATCTTGCAGCTCCTGCTACAAACAATATAGGGGTTGCGATATGCCAAGGCTTTATTAGTGTTTTGATACATAAGTAAATGCCAAGTACAACAAACAGATAAATTATCGCTAGTCAGAGGGTTTCACATTAACAGGAAAACTATCACATTCAGGATTTTACACCACCAGCTAAAAGGAACTTCATGAGCACAGAGGGCAGAACTTAATTCAAATTAATTATGTCCAGATGCATTTTACCTGTACATTTTAGCTGTCCCCGCCAGGAGAAGACAGCGATTATCATCAGCAGCTAAAGCAGCCGCTTGCGATAATTGGAGAGAGAATCCAGCAGGCTGGTTGTACCCATGTTTATTGATAAACATGGTACATTCAGCACGTCCATTAACTGTTTGATTTACTGCTGGCCCCTGCTGAACCGGTTGAGATTCGAACCGTGTATGGCCAGCCTTACACATCCCGGGAGCCAGGACATACAGAGGCTGGTGGGCATCATGGAGGGCCAGCTGTCTGATACTGGAAGAATCAACCTCTTGCAATAGCTGTTTGGAAAAGATTCTCCTTTTCAGAGTGTTACTGTACTGCAGCAGAAAAGTTTAAGTCACCTCTCCAAACAGACAGGACTGTGCTGTGTGGCAGAGTTGTGTAAATCTCAGGACTTGATGGACATAAAATGACTGGAGTTTAAGACTCTACACTAAAGCACAAATAGAATACATAAACCAACATAACTAATGCTGTTCTCTCAAGCTCTTGCAATTCCAACAACTCTGTCCTGTAAATTCAGGCAAGCAACAGCAATATTTCTTGATTTCATTTTACAAGTTCAATTGTTCTTTCTCCACTCATAGGACCTCAGACAAACAAACAAGTATCACTTCTCTCTAATGAGCAAGCAGGTGACCCAAGTAAAGTCTACTACAATGAGGATAACTGTGTTCTTTCTACACTGTTTATATGTGTATATATTTAGTTATTTTTCTCTTCATTTATATTCATTTTCCTTTTGTGTATATAAAGATATTTTGAGAATCCTACATAGCTTTCTTGCGCTATGGTGCAGCATTGTATGCTTACTTATGAAGTCTTTATTTTAGATTATTCTGTATGTCTGTGCGTCCCTGAAGTAGCCCTCTAGGGCAAAACATGTAGGACTAACAGCATGAGACACATACGTAAGCTCCTGCACGGTGTTCTCCTTTTTGTGATCATTTTTATCATATATTCTTTTGTATAATTAGATTGTATTTATTATTAAACATTTATAATTTTTATAGTACGACGGTTTCTGAATGATTTCTGTGGTTCTGAACTTCATGATACTGTTCAATATATATCTGAACTACCCAATATGCATCTGTAAAATCCCACGCCATACCCCTTTATTGGGGCTCTATATACAAGTAAACTGCAAACTGAACCAATAAGTGGGCAGTGATCTTCACAGCTATGCAGAGAGCAAGCTAGTGTGTGAATCACAAAATTGGCTTGACAGACCTATAAATTATAAGTAAAACAGAAAATGTGGGAATATTTAAACCATCTATTTATCCGTTTAATTTAAACAACAGAGAGAGAAGGTGGATAACATGCTCAGAGGAAGAAGTTTCAGAATTAAAGCGGGGGTTCCGCGGGTTATCAATTTTTTTTTTATATATTATTTTTGAGCTCCTACCTTTAGCACCCCTGCACCAGTGTGTCCCACTCCTTTAGCCGCCGTAGTCTGTATTCTCGAGGAAACGATATTTTATAAAAACGAGCGATGTGCGTTTCCATTTTAACTGCGGGCACTGTGAAGCCCACAGGGTAGTCTTCCGGCATACGCCGTCAACACTACACGCTTGCTCAGTCACGTGACCCGCGAGATATCGCGGGATTAGAGCACAGCGCGTCTCCTGGGATTCTCAGCACTCACTCCCAGGAGACATAGCATAGCGCTGGTCGGGGGAAAAGGATCATACACGCCCACTCCCCGCGGGGAATTTTGATCGACAGGACACAGACGGCAGCAGTACAAAGGTAACAATGGCGATTAAAAAAAAAAAAAAAAACGTTGATTATTTCTTGTCTATGGCTAGTAGTTGACTTGATCCAAAGTGACAATTTAGGGTGAACCTCCGCTTTAAGTAAACATGAATCTGCAAGATTCCTAGTAAGGAAGATGCCGGTACATCAAACCTAGTGTAGCTGATATAATTGAGACACTTCCCCTTTATCCTAGGCAATACAGTTCAAGGCAATGCTTCTGCAATAGACTTTCAACCTCAGATCTGCAACCTGCAAGTTAAGTGGTTCTTAACATACTGTGGCTGATGACTTTTAATAGGACACTTACCTGTCCTGGAGTCCAGCGATGTCGGCACCGCAGCTGATGTTTACATCAGCTGTCAGGTACTGCCACCGTCATTGTATGTAGCCTTACGGCTTCATGCCGGGAACCCTACTGCGCATGCGCCAGACCCGGCTCCTCTCTCCTACTGGCCCGGCGACAGGGGGAGGAGGAGGGAAACACACAGTGACGTCACAGGCCTCAGCGTGGACTCCCGGACGTTCACTGCATCAAATAAATAATGGATGGGACCATGTATCCTCAAATCTTGGGTGAGAACCTCCTTCCCTCAGCCAGGGCATTAAAATTGGGTCGTGGGTGGGTATCTCAGCACGACAATGATACAAAACATACAGCCAAGGGAACAAAGGAGTGGCTCAAGAAGAAGCACATTAAAGTAGTTGTAAACCCTCACACACTACTTTTACCTACAGGTAAGCTTATAATAAGGCTTACCTGTAGGTACTGGAAATATCTCCTAAACCTGCACCGTTTAGGAGATATTTACCATATACGCTTGTGCCAACGTCATCTGCACATATGCACTTTAGAAAAGGCACAATCGTGCCATTTCTAAAGGGCCCATGCTGTGACCGTTGGCTCCGGCCCGACTCCGGCCAGCCACAGAGCTGAAGTCCACAGCCCCGGAACGAACAAGGGTGAAGATGGATGCAGCCACCACTGGGGACATCGTGGGCTTCGTTTGCAGGCAAGTGGCACATAATGGGCTAGTATGCGATGCATACTAGCCCATTATGCTTTTACTTTGCAGGTAACAAATAACAAACCAGTTTTCAGACCTTAATCCCCTAGAAAATATGTAGAGTAGTAGAGCTGCATGATTCTGGATAAAATGAGAAATCACAATATTTTTACTTAGAATAAAGATCACGATTTTCGACATAACATAATTTTTCACATTATACAAAAAATCTACGAAAGGCAAATCCACTTTGCACTACAAGTGCACTTAAAAATGTGAAGTTGCTTTAAATCTGAAATGAGGGGAAGCTCTGCTGATTTTATTATCCAATCATTTGCAAGATAAAATGCTGCTGTTATTTTCCTTGCATGTCCCCCTCAGATCTACAGGGACTGCACTTCCAAGTGCACTTGTGAGCTTGTAGTGCAAAGTGGATTTTCCTTTAGTAGATAACCCCCATCGTCTCTTTATCACTGTTGATAAATTTCACAAGTTTTTTTTCTTCTTTTGACAGCTCCGAGCACTTAACATGCAATTAGGGGAACACTGTATTAAGATCGTACGGGGGGGGGGGGGGGTGTTAAATCGCAATCATAAATTTAACAATTAATAGTGCAGCCCTAATGTGGAGGAAGCTGAAGTTTCAAGTTACCAAACGTCAGCCCAGAAACCTTAAAAGAGTTGTAAAGGAAAAAAACATTTTTGCTGAAATGAGTATAGACACATAATAGTTAACTGATACCTTTTAAAAATGATTAAAAATAGATAAAAATCAATCATATAATGTACCTGCAGTTTCTAGTTTAGTTTTTGCATGTAGTTTCCTGCTTCTGTGATGTACAGAGCCAATACAGGGCAGTGATGGTTTGGAAAACGAAACTGATTGGTGCTGAGGGGTTTTAGACACACAGTAATCACACCTCCTTGATTAGTGACCACAGAGAGAAAGCTCCCAGTACTTTGGTTATCAGGAAACAGACAACCAGGAAGACACCCCCCTCCGGGTGTCACATTTGGCACCTTTCAGGGGAGGGGGGTGCAGATACCTGTATAAAACAGGTATTTGCACCACTTCCGGGTACTGACTGAGTCAGGCCCCTTCACGTCACCCCCCCCCCCGCTGTCTTCTGGGAAACACTGTTCGCAGGAGAGAGCGGGGAGCAGTGACGGCGCGCCACCATACTCGCGCATGCGCAGTAGGGAATCGGGCAGTGAAGCCGCAAAGCTTCACTGCCCGATTCCCTCACCGAGGATGGCGACGGAAGCAGCCGAGGACCGAGCGATTGCTCAGCCTCGTCTGCTGACATCGCGGGTGCGCTGGACAGGTAAGTGTCCATTTTTTAAAAGTCAGCAGCTGCCGTATTTGTAGCTGCTGGCTTAAAAAAAAAAAAAATTGGTGGACTTCCGCTTTATATTGCTAATTTATAACTTTTTCTGGATATTCTTGTTATTCTGTCTCACATTTAAAATAAGCCTACCGTTAAAATTAAAGACTGATCATTTGTCAGTGGGCAAATGTACAAAATCAGCAGGGGATCAAATACTTTTTTCCCCCATAACCAACACTGCAGTTAAACATCTTTACATCCAGCACAGACCATAACCAAGGAGCTCCGTCTGGCCAATTGTGTGGAGGCATTGCATTCTTTCACATGGACATGTCAACGTAGTAAATACGCATGTTGAAAGCACCTCCTGTCAAAACCTGGCAATGACCACCAGGCAGCACCGTCCACACTGTCCTGGCTGCAACACTGTGCAGAAAAGTTGGGTATGTTGCACTTACAGTGCATGGTGAAAAGGGACGTCAATGTGAAAAGCATGCAGGAGGTGGCACACAGAGGTTGATTTACTAACACTGGAGTGTGCAAAATCTGGTGCAGCTGTGCATTGTAGCCAATCATTCAACTTCAGATTGTTCAAAGAAGCTTTGCCCCAAAACAACCTGATTGGTTTCTATGTAGAGCTGCACCAAATTTTTCTCTCCAGCTTTAGTAAATTAATCTCAGTGTCTCCCAACCACTGCTGACAAATCGCTCCACCGTGGACCACGAATTAGCAGCATTGCCCATATGGAAGGGGCCTTAGCCATCAGTGCAGAATTGCAGATACAGCCATAATGGTTACTTTCAATCGTTTTATTTCTGTTATTAAAAAATAAGATAACAACAAAATGCACCCACGCAGGTGAAGGTAAAGCATTCTCAAACATGTAGAATCACATACAAAATAGTGGACAAGGGATCCAGTCGGGGTGTAGATATAGCCATAATTCTTAATACCTTCTGTTATAAGGAGGTTATGTTGTATCTGTCAAAACATTGGACCGCAAGATACTACCAAGTCAAACTAGGGTACTTGTTTCATATATATATTTTTTTTTTTTTAAACAAACGCATTATGGCCCTGTTAACACTGGCATTAAAGTGATACTGAAGTCTACCTACCTGCTCTGTGCAGTGGTTTTGCACAAAGCAGCCCAGATCCTCTTCTCAGGTTCCTCATCTGTGCTCCTGGCCCCTCGCTCCTGTTAAGTGCCCCCACAGCAAGCAGCTTGCTATGAGGGGCACCTGAGCCCAGCCACAGCTCACTGTGTCTATTCATCCATGGCCCAGCCCCATCTCTCCTCATTGGCTCACCGACTGATTGACAGTAGCAGGAGCCAATGGCACTTTTGCTGCTGTCCCAGCCAATGAGGGGGAGAGAGTCCCGGACAGCAGAGTCCCTCGTGCAATATCGCAGGATTGAGACGGGCTCAGGCAAGTATTAGAAATACTTTTATGTGCAGTAGCCACCTATCTTAATGCTCAGAAAACATTAAAGCCGGGGGTTCACCTGCATAAAATTTTTTTTTAAAAGCCAGCAGCTACAGGCTTTTAAAACATGGACACTTACCTGTCCAGGTTGCCAGCGACATCACTAGCCAAAGCCGAGCGATAGCTCGGCTTTCTGCTTCCCCCGCTGCCATCCTCGGTAAGGGAATCGGGAAGTGAAGCGCTGCGGCTTCACCGCCTGGTTCCCTACTGCGCATGCGCGAGTTGCGCTGCGGCGTTCCACTGGTCCCTGTTGTGTTCTGGGAGCCGAGTGTTTCCCAGAACACAATGGGGGAGGGGGGTTGACACGGAGGGGCCGGACTCCCGCGTGAGTCTATACCAGGAAGTGGTGCAAATACCTGTTTTATACAGGTATCTGCACCCCCTCCCCCTGAAAGGTGTCAAATGTGACACCGGAGAGGGGGAGGGTTCCGAAAAGCGGAGGTTCACTTTTGGGTGAACCTCCTCTTTAAGATAAACTTTCTGCCTTTTCAAACCACTTTAAAAGCAGGAGCATGAGGTGTGCTTTTAACTCTCCTTAAACACAGTAAACATTCAGCAATTAATAATATGGTGCTGTACACATTATTAAAACATGAAGCATTTGCATTGCTGCACAAAAATGAAGCATCTCAACTCCTTCCATTCAAGTACACGATAAACACACTGGCACGTGTTTGCAGCACGTTAAGCCTTGATCACAGCAGCCAAAAGAAAAAAAAGGCATCTGGGATGTGTTTTTATCATTCCTTTAATGCATGTCAAACACATAGGGGCATTTTAACAGGTCTTTAATGCGTGTCAAATTTAACAAACTCCCTGCATTAAAGTGGATGTAAACTGTCCATACACCCAGTGAAGTGAACAGCCTCAGATGATACACAGAGATTAACTAAATCTCCCTACATAAGTTTTATATGTATATCTGCTGTCTTCACATTTATATACTGTTTACAAAGTTGAGATCTTGGATAACACACAGAGTGTGATGTCTGGACATACAGCCAAGATAGCTTCCATTGCTGATTGGGAGGAAAGGCACACACACCCTCTCCTCATAAGCAGAGACTCTCAGAGCGGTTTTGTAATAGGAGCTGCTCTCTGCTAATCTATTTTAGCATCCTCCTTTGACAAAAGATTCTGGCTGCTTTTGTCTAAAAAGTCAAAAAATATGTCAGGAGTTCTAAGGCTGACAACAGAGGAACGTTCAGGAGAGAGCTATATGACTTCGCTCATTGAAAAGAGATAATAAAATACTGCAGATATATGTGCCCAGCTCAAATGTCATGAATCGGGTTTACATCCACCAAGGCCTTGTGCACACTGCAGCTCAAAGAAGCTGCTTCTTTGAGCCTTTTTTCCCCCCTCTGCCTTTTAGCCTAGATGTTCTTGCACACTATATGCGTTTTCCGTAGTTGCACTGATACCTTCAAGAGTCCAGTGCGATTTTGTCCAGCGGTTCAGGTGCAAATTGTTAAAGTATTTGACATTGGAAATCACATCTTAACTGGACTCTTTTAAAAACAAAAACAAAAAAAAAAAAAACACACTGCAGGGCAGCCGCAGTGCAATTTCAGAGAGTCCGGTACGATTTTCAATGTCATACACTAAGAATTTGCACCTGAACCTTTGAATCAGACGAGGCTTGAAATTGCCCTGCAAACCAGCCTCACACATATGTGAACCCAGGCGAAGTATCTAATTGGTATTGGTGAGTACTTAAAAAAAGTATTGGTACTCGTACTTGGAGCCTAAAAAACTGGTATCAGTGCATCCCTAGTTTTTCAGTTTAGGCCTCATGCACATTTTTACAGCGGCTTCAAGAGGTGTCTGGCATTAATTGTTTTAACCTTTCCCTAAATGTCCCACCCCCTGTGCCATCTCTATCCAGTGAGGTTGTAGGATTGTCTTGGCTGTCCGCGACTCGCCTCATTTGCCGAGACAGCAGCGCTGTGCCATTGGCTCTCGCCGCTGTCAGTCATTCAGCCAATGAGGAAAGGGGGCGGGGTAGCAGCTCCATGTCTGAATGGATTCAGGGAGCTACAGGAGGGGGGCACTTGTCAGGAAGTAGGGGCCAATAGAGACGAAGAAGGACCTAAGAGGAGGATCCCGGCTGTTCTGTGAAAATCCACTATAAAGAGGAGGCAAGTATAACTTTATTTATTTTTTTAAAATAAGACTTTACAATCACTTTTAATAAACATCCTGTGTGCATGAAGCCTTGCAGGCAAAAAAAAAAAAGCACATCACTTGTGCGTTTTGAAGGAGCTTTTGAGCAAACAAAAACCACCAAGGCCGGGTTCACACTGTCGCCGCACAGCAGAGGTCCGTGCGTGCTGGTTCACCGGTTACGGTGCTATGCGAATTGAATGCAGGGAAACGCGCATTTTAATTTGCATAGGTGTGAACCCGGCCTCAAGAGCTCTTTAACGCTATGTGTATTCCTGGCATTAATGCATTCTAATGGGCAGAATCCTGGCCAATAGAATGCATTAATGCCAGACATGGAAATTGCGCAGTTTACCACATCCATAGGAGAAAGAAAAGCATCAAGCGCATACAGTGTGCACAAGCCCTGGCGCTATAGGTGCGTTTGTTAAGCGTCAGTATTTAACAAGTGTAAGCCAAGGCCTTATTGATGAATGAATCCAAGTGCCTGGAATGACTTGTAGTAGGTCCAGGCCTACACTGATGCTCCACTTGCCAGCAGCACTGCCAGGGCTCCCCTGCTGGGGTAGATAAGGTCTCTGTCTTCAGCACACAGATAAGAAGGCCTTTTCCTTCTTTACTGCAGCTCGTCCATTGCCTGGGCGCTGTGCACTGTGGGAGCCGCTCTCCGCCATCCCGTTGAACACACCCCCTTCCTTCCTCCCCGCTGAACACAACGCACCCGCTTCCCGTGAAGGAGATTAGCGGTTCGGGTGTGAATGAATTGAGAAGAAAGGGACTGGGCGGCCACCGAACCTCCCACCTATCCCGCCCCCATCACTCACTGTCAGGCACCAAAATAAAACGCTACAGCCCTGCACAGTAACAATGTAGTGCCTCAGACCCCCCCGGTATACCCCCGTACCTCACAGAAACGTCTGCAGTAAGCGGAGGACGTAAACGCGGACACCTCGTCCTCCCTCAGCCCGTCCTGCAGCGCCCGGAGAGTATCCGTCAGGCGGCAGGCCGACGGTACCGGAGACAGCCTGTCCCCGTTGGCTAGCCCCGGTCGGGACTCTCCCTTCCCGTCCGCCATCTTCTCTCGCCTTTGCCGCGCGTAGGCAAAACACTCGCACACTCACTCTGTATCACGTGATTCGGCGTCGGTTGGGCGACGTCATCACCAGGGAGACTGGCGTAGCAGACGCCCCCTTCGGGCGACGTTCACGGCCCCGCCCATTCCGCGGTAGCCATTTTGTTTGTTGACATCCCTTGTGGAGAGCGTGTGAACGTTGTAGGTCGGCGATGTGGTTTATGTAACCTTGTAGAAGCGATCCGAAGAGCTCATTGTTATGGTTAATAAAAAAAAAAAAAAAATATTTAAAAGTTTATATTTTTATTGTATTGCATTACACTCACAAATAAAACTAACCAAGCAGGCTAACCACTTCAAGTGGAGGTTCCTCCAAAATCTTAATTTTTAACATTAGATTCATGCTCATTTTGTGAAGGGGAATCGGGTGTTTTTTTTAAAATCGAAGCAGTACTTACCGTTTTAGAGAGAGATCTTTTCCGCCGCTTCCGGGGATGGGCTGCGGGACTGGGCGTTCCTATTTGATTGACAGGCTTCCGACGGTCGCATCTATCGCGTCACGATTTTCCAAAAGTAGCCGAACGTCGGTGCGCAGGCGCCGTATAGAGCCGCACCGACGTTCGGCTACTCGTGACGCGATGTATGCGACCATCGGAAGAATGTCAATCAAATAGGAACGCCCAGTCCCGCAGCCCATACCCGGAAGCGGCGGAGAAGATCGCTCTCTAAAACGGTAAGTACTGCTTCGATTTAAAAAAAAAAAAAACAGATTCCCCTTCACAAAATGAGCCTCAATCTAATGTTAAAAATTGTTTTTCGGGCTCTGTTAAAAAAAAAAAAATTGTTTTTCGGGTGAACTCCCGCTTTAAAGAGGAACTGCAGTCTGCTCACATAATTCGAGATTTTCCTAGCTTGTGACGGAAAATATTGATTATATGAAGACAGGAGGCTCATATCTTATGCATTATCTTTCTTTAATAATGCCCATAGCAGAAATACAGTAAACATTTATTGTAACTTAAAAGAAAAAATTCAAAGAACTACCCTTCCCAGCAGTCCCTGGGCCATCGTAGCCCCTCCCAGACCGTAATCTATATAAGGTACTGTCTGAGGTAACCTATTCCTCTTTCTTCATGCGAATTAGTGTAAACAGGAACCGAAAGTCCAATTAGACATCTCCGCGGCTGCCGGGAACCTTCCGACCGGAACACAACATCTGAATCTGGAGGAAACGAAAGGACAAGGCCAACGCGGACCAACTTCATCCGGATCAACTTCATCCCAACGGGGACTATAGGAAAACCAAAACCATTCGGAGCCGACCGGTCAGTCGTCTTCAGGAACATGGACCAACGGATTCAGTCAGCGGCATCCCGACTCCGGATCTGGAACGTAGTAGGAGCCTCCATCTGCGGTGAACTAAACCCATGGATCGAAACGGAACAGCAATCCCGACGGGGTTAGTGAAAACGAACTCCCGGGGTGTACCAGCCTCCGACTTGCAGGGTGTGTGGTTCAACAGTCTAGAACGAGAGAGAGACAACCTCGTGACAGGGTTGGGTCGGGAGGGAAGATACTCGCCTCCTGTCTTCATATAATCAATATTTTCCGTCACAAGCTAGGAAAATCTCGAATTATACCTCAGACAGGAGGCTCATATCTTATGCAAGTTCAAAGCTATAACAATGCATATATAGATGATAACAAATGAAACAACTACAAAATTGATATAGATATGTGTTCCTCCGATCCAAGCAGAATTGGCGGAAAGCAATCGTGGTTACCAGTCCGCCGCTAGCCGTAAATCCTATAGGGAGCCGCCCGGGGTGATGACCTAGGAGCCACCGCTCCTCTGGAGGGGTGGGCGCCCAACAGGGTTACGTAAGACCCTGCCATTTCCATGATCGTACCCCTCTGGCTAGCGTAGCTGAGGAAACCGGAAACTGAGGTTTAGCGTAGGAATGAGGAGTAGGAAGAGATGCGAAGATCGCAGTAGGACCGTGAAGGACTAAGAAATCCGTAGACAACGGAGTACGATGTGCGGGGAAGAACGGGTAGAAAAAAACCGATGAAGTCCCGCCGCTGTCCTACGCACGACGGAAAAACCCCGACTCTCCGAGGCGGGATCCGACGCCTGGAATGGCCAACGTCGTGACACCCGATATGCGTCTGACGGAATCAGACACGAGGGGGCAGTAGCTCAAACGACAATAACCTCCGACAGAGTGAGATTGTCCCCCCAGTCCTGGCGCGTGGTCAGGACCACTGATCACCTCCCAAGAGCGTTGATACCCTGGGTGTGATGGACGTTGAAACTTAACGCTTACTAAGTCGGTACACCATGGGTGTTATCCCACCGGTAGTAAGTCTACAAGGGAGCGGTAGTCCGAGTTCGCAGCGCGGAAGGCGCAGGGGAGCTATAGGACCTCCCGGACTCAAACGAGTCAACTAACCCAGAGTCCTCCGGATGATCGAAATGTATATCTAGTCCCAAGGCCTAGATCAAGGCAAGTGGAACCCCCGTTACAAAAGAAAAGGTCGCTGTCTGTGACCGACACCCCGAAAACCCAACCATGCGAAGAGAAGTAGGACCTGCGTCGTGAATAGAGGGTGCAGATCCCCGTACAGACTGGGGAGAGAAAGGATCCCATAAGGGAGCAAGGGCCAGGAACACTGACCGGTGCAGTCGTCAGTCGATGGAATTGGGCGGGTAACGAGAATTCCAATCTAACACCATAGCGGAAGTGCCTGGGGTACATTTCGCAGCTGGAACGATGTCGCGTTCCAGGCAGAAATGTCAGAGATCTTGCTAGATCCGTTAGGATTTTGGGTCAAGGACCCCCCAAGCGAAGGTCGTACTGGACCGCGGATACGGTGTCCATACGCAAGAACACACCGTAGGTGGACGTGTGTGGCATTAGAGTCCTGATGGCAAGACGGTCGTCAGGATTTCCACGTGTGAACGTGCAGCAGAGACTCCGCTGTGGGCCACGCCCCTCCTGTGGACGAGGGACCGCATCGAGTACCCCAACCGAGGTGGTTGGCAACCTATTCCAAGATGAATCCGTCGTGGAGTTGCAGGTGGACCTGCCGTGCCGTCTGTCGACCTGACGTAGCCACCACCGTAGTTCAATTATGGCTTCCGTGTCCAGAGTGACGACGTCTGCACAGTGAAGCCCCTGGCAAAGACGTAGGGACTGAGACTCTGAAGGTCTCGATAGTGAAAAGAAGCTGGAAAATGGCCTGGATTAACGCTGGAAACAGGCCGACCAGGCGAGCCAGTCCGCGTAAGGATACCCGTCATTAGCCCAGCACGATACTGACCTCGTGCAGATGGCGGCCAAGTGGTCATGGGTAGCCGAAGGATCACTAGGTTGGTGTCCACCAAGAACCCTAAAACTCTACCTCCTGAGATGGGGAGAGGATAGATTCCCCGTGATCTATGGGGAACTGTCCCGGAGGCGTGTTCGTTCGCCAGGCGAGGGGTACGAGCCATTAAGAGTAGGTCGTCCAAGTAGATAATCAACCAAAGAGGGACTAGGTCCATCTCCGGTCCTATAATCCTGATAGACCGGCACTGTACCGTGTTAGACTTTGATGACGTTTGGGCTCATCCGGGATGGAATAGAGCCCTACCGTCTTGGAATATCTTAATCAGCGTGATCCCGACTAGCCTGCCCTCGGTGGTCGGACCGGGGTCTGATTCGGCTTTCCCGTGTATGGTGGGATACCCCCAGGGTATGGGGTTCACCTCGGGAGTGTGCACAGCCATAAATGGTAAAGGAAGGGGGTTACGCCCTGAAAATGATTCGGTGAGTTTTCGACCGATCTCCGGGTCCATTATGTGATATATTGGATCACCTCGGGCGGAGGTGCCCAGTCATCGGAGTGTGGATGGCATATCGCCCCCGGATCTATAATGGCTCTCTACGAGAATCCATAGAGTGTCACCCTGGGAACAGGGTTGGCGTCGTCATAGAGCGCCATGTGCCCACTGCCCTAACACTCATCATCATTCTCATCATCTACAACCTCAGACTCAAGGTGTTAGCCGCCTCAGACTCCGCGGACAACTCTGGAAGAGTCCACGAATGGGTCTGGCTTAGTCCGTCTAACGGATCGCTGCCTCTGCATGTGCATCTCCCCGAGGCTCGGGGGTCGGTCGGAGTCTGGGAGGGCAGTGGGTCGGCAGTCCGGGTAGGGTACTGCCTGGGACATATTATTTACTTCCCCTGTCGGGGAGTCAAGGGCCACAGAAACGTGGCAGCGTTTTGGAACGCCCAGCCCTTCTCAGGGGCGGTAGACCGTTGCCGGATGGTCCGGGCATATGGTGTGCAGGCGGGGGTAACCGACGCCATGGTCGTAAAGATTGGTATACCGATCAGTTTTGGCAACTGTGTAACACTGTTGAGATTTGGCCTCCTAGGACTGTGTCCACCCTATCCGGGGTACCGGCATGAACAATGCCATGATATTCATTAAATTGTAGAATCTTTGTACAATTCAATACAATTTTTTATACATATTTGTATAATTTATTTATATAATGAATATATAATTTGTATAATCCATCTATAATTTATTATTTGTAAAATTGAATAATGGATTTAGTTATATTTTATAAGTAATAATATATATTAATAATAATATCATTAATAATAAATGTATTTATTCATTCAATCCTTAGATAGTTATTTAATACATTATTTATTAGGAGTATGTTGTAGGGAATAAATTCCCCGGAGATAAACATGCTATAATTTCTTTATTTAATTTATTGATTTATTGATCTATCTACATATTGATTATTTATTTATTAGGATAAATAAGGTATATGTTCTAGGGAATAAATTCCCCAGAAATATAATTTGAGTATACAGTATATTGAATTATTTATTGTAGATTTGGTTATTTAAATTTTTTAATTTAATTTATTTATTTATTAGATATTGATTCATTGGAATGAAATATATATATTTATATATATATATATCTGAAAAGATGTACTGCCATCTAGTGGTTGAAAGCATGGTGAAACAGCAGCAGGTTCCTGGCTACGACACCGCTGGGAAGGACATCCTGCGGTGTGAGGGGAGCCTGACGAGATTCTAACTCCAGAGGCGAAGTCTCGCGAGACTACGGCCTCTGGAGTTCTTATTGGCCCGAGGTTGTGAGGGACGGATCGGTCGATGAGAACCGTTCTCCCCCGTCTCGCTCTCGATACCGAGAGAGGTACCGAAAGAGAGGAGAGGAGGAGAGGAGCGGCCGCGGCGGAGACCCCGCCCCCCACCTGAGCGCGCGAAGGGGAGCATGGGGAGGGGGGGGGGGACAGTTGCCCAGGCATGGCGCCCGCCGAGGGAGCGAATGAAAAACAGCGCGGATCCCGCACGGACGCCGCAGTGCTCCGGCGTCAAAGAAAGGGAAAAAAACCCGAGCAAAGAATCAAAGAATTGGAAACAAACAAACGTGGCCTCTCAAACATATCTGCCTGACACCGCTCCGGTGTCAGGCAGACAGAAATAAAGCGCAGAAACGGGGGATAGCAGGGAGAACCCCCAGTATTCCACATCTTCCAAAAACTACAGAACAATCAATTCCGACAAAATACCTGACACCGGGGCATTCGGTATCAGGGAGGAATTCCAGGGAAACTCCCCATGTTCCACAATACCTCAAACATATCAGTCAAGACTGAACAAAATCACCCGACACCGGGCCACTCGGTATCAGAGACCATATATACAATCAAACAATAAAGGTACATGAAACACCTATCTTGTAAATAATAAAGATACAAGAAGTACCTATCCTGTAAATAATAAAGGTACATGAAATACCTATCTTGTAAATAATAAAGGTACATGAAATACTTATCTTGTGTGCTCTGCCATGAGCAGAAAGAAAGAGGAATAGGTTACCTCAGACAGTCCCTTATATAGGCTACGGTCTGGGAGGGGCTACGATGGCCCAGGGACTGCTGGGAAGGGTAGTTCTTTGAATTTTTTCTTTTAAGTTACAATAAATGTTTACTGTATTTCTGCTATGGGCATTATTAAAGAAAGATAATGCATAAGATATGAGCCTCCTGTCTGAGGTATAATCTGTAATAATTTTTTTTTTGCCATTCTGAAGCTTCCTTCCAACCACTTTGCATATTATTTTCTATGTACTGTGATTCTGTACTTGCCAAATATACTGCAGAAATCTCCCTCCACTGAGTCTGGCTGCAGCCATTTTAACTGTGGGCAGCTGAAGCTGCTGCCTGTTCACTTCCTGGATTTACACAGAGGCACACCACCAGCTCTGCAGCTCTCATTAGCCCTCTTATGACCCACCCCCTCCCTTCCTAGCAAAGAGAGCTGTGTATTTTTTTTTAATTATTATTATTACTATTATTATACACAATAATGTGCATGTCATAAGCCTCGGCTTTTTACCAGATAAGAAACAGGAAGTGGGTTGTATAAGGTATTTACTGGCAGGGAAAAAAATGTTTTGTTTTACTATCCAAAGTTAAAACAAGGGCAGAGGATTTAATAGATGGAAAAAATTACTGAAGGTCCACTTTAAGTACCAGCCTATAATACCCTTTTCTTACCAGAGACTGATAGAAAATTCTTTCAGGGGTATTCAAGGCCAAAGTGTGGGCTCCATTCACACTGCATATTGAAACCACAGTGATTCTGCCCACAATTCCAGATCGTGTGAATGGAGCCTAAACTTTAGCCTTAGGGCCCTTTCACACTGGTGCGTTTTTGCCGCTTTTTTTGCGGTAAAAATAGCGCTATTAAAACGCTCCTAAAACGCTCCCCATGCCCCATCTATTGAAATAAATTAAAACCCGCGGTAAAAACGGTGCGTTAAAAATCGCGGTAAAACACCGCGATTTTACAGCGTTTTAAATTCATTTCAATGGAGAGGGGCATGGGGAGCGTTTTATTAGCGCTATTTTTACCGCAAAAACGCACCAGTGTGAAAGGGCCCTTAGAGGAGGCGCTCCAGTCTTCCCAAAATCACTCAAGAACAATTATCTGTTCAAACATCACCAGATCTTCATTCGGCTTCGGGTCCAGGCACCGGCATCTTGACTATAGGAACCAGACAGTGAAGATTTGTGGCTTCACAGCTAGTTTCCCACCATGCTGGGCTTTGTGAATTGACCCGTGATGTGTTCCAGAAAGCTGGGGATGAGCCAAATTTCCATAGCGATCTAACAGGAAGTGGAAACGGGTTCCTGTCAAAACCCCCTTTGGGTGATGTTCCGCTTTAATACCCCTGAAAAAAAATGCTATCAATATTTGGTTTCCAAATTGCACGGCGAACGCTGCACAGTGTGCATTTGGGTGCCATTATCCCTTAATAGCACCCAAAACGTGATGCACTTCTGCAGAGCTTTTTTTCTCAGAAAGGTGCAGGAACTCAACCACGGCCCGTTCAGATTTCACAAACAGTAGACGGGTCTTAAAGGGGCATTAAATACCAGAATTGCATTACATACAGAGTGCAGAGTTCAGGGGGGTTACAAAGCTGTCACTTGTAAACACAGAAACCAGACTTCTGTGTTTACAAGTGATTGTGGTGAGCGGGCACCAAAGGGTCTGAGACAGAGGTGGTGGAACTGAGTTCCCCCTGAAAAAAAGCCCTGCACTTCTGCTGCATTTGTGGCAAACCGCATGAAGCTTGTCACTCCTTTTGGGGCGACAAACACACGTAGGCCAGCCCATTGCAACCCTGACCCTATGCGACATGCAAGATCATGTGCAAATCGCTCTTTGAAAATCACGCCGCAAGAACACTTGTTCCAACTGAGCGATATAGGAACAAAGCCTTAGGTATGACAATTTGTTTTTCCATAGTTACAATGTTCCAAGCTGGATCAATGTAAGTACTTATGTGCCATACCTTTGGCATTCCTATGGAAAATGGATATCACTGAAAGACACCAATATTCCAGGGATTGCCACTAGCTTACTGAACACAGGTGGTCACCCAGTCAGCACAGCTGCCATTCAGAGAACACTTTTCATTTTCTCAATCAATACAGAGTTCTCTAACTGGAAGAGGTGAAGCTCATGATATCCCTGCCCATCTCATCCAATCAGAGAACGCTTTGCATTCATTGAAAGAATGTAAATTGTTCCCTAAATGGTGCCTGTGCCAAGCGAGCAAATGTGCTCACTATTCAGTAGGGTAACTGCTTGGCCCAGGAACCAAAAGCTAATAGCAACCTTTGTAGTAGCAGTGCTTACTTCATTTTTTTTAGCTGAAATGACTGTTTACAGGGTATAGAGACATAATAGTTAACTGATTCCTTTTAAAAAATGATTAAAAATAGATAAAAACCAATCATATAACGTACCTGCAGTTTAGTTTAGTTTTTGCTGTTGTTTCCTGGTTCTCTAAATTACAGAGCCAGAGAGCCTATAGAGGGCAGTGATGGTTTGTAAAACGAAACTGGATTGGTGCTGAGGGGTTTTAGACACACAGTAATCACACCTCCTTGATTAGTGACCACAGTGAGAAATCTCCCAATACGGTGGTGGTCAGGAAACAGACAACCAGGAAGTGTCCAGAACAGAGAGGAATTACAGCAACATCAAAGCAAAAACAAACAATGAGGACATGAAACCAGGACTGCAGTAAGGTAAAGGAAGCTATTTAGCTAAAAAAAAATAAAAAAATTCCTTTAGTGACTTTTTAAGGTTAAAAAGCTTGTGTGTGCAGCACTTCTCCCAGCCCCCACCCCTGACACTTACCTGAGCATGATCTGACTCCAGCAATGTGCAATCAGCGGCTAGCGACAATTGCTAAAAAATTTGGCAGGTTGGTTGTACCCAGGTTGAATTATCAATCAACTTGGTTTGAATCTCGGCTGGTTCAGCAGGTTTCTAAACCTTAGTACCCAATCTTACAAAATGATGTGGATTTGCTAGAATAGATGAACAAAGGCTGTTCACCTAGCAAAGCACATGGTAAATTTGCATATGAATGTAAGTAAATAAGGGGGACCTTAAGTTTCTTAACCACTTGCTTACTGGGCACATATACCCCCCTCCTGCCCAGGCGAAATTTCAGCTTCCGGCACTGCGTCGCTTTAACTGACAATTGCACGGTCATGCCACGTAGGTCCCAAACAAAACTGACGTCCTTTTTACCCCACAAATAGAGCTTTCTTTTGGTGGTATTATTATTTTTTTTTTATTATTATTATTATTAGTAATGGCGGCGATCTGCGATTTTTATTGGGACTGCGACCTTATGGCGGACACATCAGACACTTTTGACACATTTTTGGGACCATTCACATTTACACAGCGATTAGTGCTATAAATATGTACTAATTACTGTATAAATGTGACTGGCAGGGAAGGGGTTAACACTAGGGGGAGAGGAAGGGGTTAAATATGTACCCTGCATGGTGTTTCTAACTGTGGGGGGAGGTGACTGACTGGGGGAGGTGACCGATCTATGTTTTTATGTACTAGAGACACAGCATCAGTCTCCTCTCTCCCTGACAGGACGTGGATCTGTGTGTTTACACACACAGATCCACGCCCTTGTCTGTGTAACCGCCAATCGCGGGTGCCTGGCGGACATCGCGGCCACCAGGCACGCGCATCGGCATCCCAGTGATGCGGCAGGGGCGTGCGCGCCGCCGGAGGAGCCGAGGACGTCTTTAGGCAATAGGCTGGATCTCAAGTGGTTAAAGAGGAAGTAAACCGAGAAAACAAAAACCTGCAAGGCAAAAGCATTATGAGCTAGTATGCATAGGGTTTGCATGTTTGCTAGAACTTTTTGCCTGTTCATGGTGTTCTGGTATGAACCGAACCGGGGGTGTTCGGCCCATCCCGATTCTGAATGTACAAAACAGCAAACAGTCCCTGTAGTCGATTTCATTCCTCTGTATGACAAAAAGGTCTCGCATGCAGAAACTGGGATTGGTTACATTTATTTTCTAACTCCCTCTAATTTCCTAACGGTCTATAGAATTGTTACATTGCATCTCTTGTTACAAAGACATACAGTATATATTTACTATGCTCCTCAAATCCACCTAATGGCCATAATCTGGTATTTTACTACTGCCCATATTAAAGGAATATTCGATGAGAAAAATTACAGAACACCTGTGGTTGTCCAATTTGCACAGAACAAGTGTACATGCAGACTCGCTGGGTGAAAGGCTATGCAATTTTATTTATTTTTTTAATAAAGAACCTTTTGTGTAAAATCAGGCTGTTGACAAAGGGCCAGATCCAGAGAGCAAGTACGCCGGCGTATCTACTGATATGCTGGCGTACTTTAAAATTTCCCGCGTCGTATCTTAAGTTTAAAATCCTCAAACCAAGATACAACGGCATCTGGGTAAGATCCGACAGGATCTTAGATGCAATACTTCGGCGCCCGCTGGGTGGAGTTTGCGCCGTTTTCCGCGTCGGGTATGCAAATTAGCGATTTACGACGATCCACAAACGTACGCGCGGCCGTCGCATTTTCTAACGTCGTCTTTAGTCGGCTTTTTCCGGCGTATAGTTAAAGCTGGTATTTTGCGGCGTATAGATAGACTTGCCATGTTAAGTATGGCCGTTGTTCCCGCGTCGAAATTTGAATTTTTTTTATTTTTTGCGCAAGTCGTCCGTGAATAGGGATGGACGTAACTCACGTCTAAGTTAAAAAAATGATGTCCTAGCGACAACATTTAGCGCAATGCACGGCGGGAAATTTCGGGATGCCGCATGTGCAGTTCATTCGGCGCGGGGACGCGCTTCATTTAAATGAAACCCGCCCAATTTGAAATCCGCCGCCAGAAATACACTACGCCGCCGTAACTTACGGCGCAAACTCGCTGAGGATTCGAATATACGCCAGGTAAGGTACGGCGGCGTAGTGTATCTCTGATACGCTGCGCCGATCGAAATGTATGTGGATCTGGCCGAAAGTATCCGCTGCCAGACTTTAAATTACCTTTCACCATATGACGCAATCTGAAGATGAACTAGTAATTTCATGACCTCTATTTATTGTATTTTCTGTTCATTTTAATTGCCTTTTTTTCCTACATTATTGAACAGTTAACTATTTAAAGCCTTTCTATCTCGTAAATTGTTTTGTTTTACTAAGAGCCAGTTCACACCACATGCAGACCAGTGTTTTTTTTATTTTTTTGCATCAAAAATGCACGGATAGCAGGTTATATGGTTTTCAATTGCATAGTTCACATCAGTGCTTGCAGTTCCAGTGCATTCCAGAAAAAAAAAAAAAAAAAAGTAGAGCATGCTGCACTTTTCCTGCACTAGACTGTACTGCAACGCTATTTAACCACTTAAGCCCCGGACCAATATGCTGCCTAAAGACCCAAGGTGTTTTTACAGTTCGGGACTGCGTCGCTTTAACAGACAATTGCGCGGTCGTGCGACGTGGCTCCCAAACAAAATTGGCGTCCTTTTTTCCCCAAAAATAGAGCGACGATTTTGAAAAAAATGCAATATTTTTTACTTTTTGCTATAATAAATATCCCCCAAAAACATATATAAATTTTTTTTTCCTCAGTTTAGGCAGATACGTATTCTACCTATTTTTGGTAAAAAAAAAAAAAATCGCAATAAGCGTTTATCGATTGGTTTGCGCAAAATTTATAGCGTTTACAAAATAGGGGATAGTTTTATTGCATTTTTATTATTATTTTTTTTTTTTTTTTTACTACTAATGGCAGCGATCAGCGATTTTTTTCGTGACTGCGACATTATGGCGGACACTTCGGACAATTTTGACACATTTTTGGGACCATTGTCATTTTCACAGCAAAAAATGCATTTAAATTGCATTCTTTATTGTGAAAATGACAGTTGCAGTTTGGGAGTTAACCACAGGTGGCGCTGTAGGATTTAGTGTACACTTATTGTGTGTTTACAACTGTAGGGGGATGTGGCTGTTGGAATGACGTCATCGATCGAGTCTCCCCTATAAAGGGGATCACTCGATCGATGCAGCGCCATAGTGAAGCACGGGGAAGCCGTGTTTACATACGGCTCTTCCCGTTCTTCAGCTCCGGGGAGCTCCCCGAGGGAACCCGACCGCCGCGTGTAGCGGGGGGGACCCCGATCGGACCCCCGACCCACGTCTAGGCAGGCACGTTGATGTGCCTGTCCGTGCCATTCTGCTGACGTATATCTACATGCGGCGGTCGGGAAGTGGTTAAAAACGCATCATAAAAGCACTGGAGCACACCAAAAATGCACTGGAACACAATTCCGTATTTAAGGTTAAGAAAAAACAGGGGGAAAACAAAATGCACTGGACTGCATTAAACACACACTGGAATGCGTCAAACGCATATGCAGAAAAGCATCTGGAACGCATCCGGACTGCGTTTCTATGGTGTGAACTGGCAGTTTAATTTTGCTGCCTCAAATGGCTCATTTTCCAGCTAGTATTGTTTTAAAGCAGTGGTCTCAAAGCACCGGCCCGCGGGCCATTTGCGGCCCGCGGACCAGTTATAAATGGCCCCCAGGCAGGGTGGAAGTGAGGGGAGCAAAAAAAAAAAAAAAAAAAAAATTTTTTTTTTTTTTTTTGAGCTGGCCCCATCTGGTGGTGAGCCGTTGGTATTACAAGTTATTACCACCAGATGTGAGCTGGCGCCATCTGGTGGTGGCCGTTGGTATTACAAGTTAAGCATTACAAGTTAAACAGCAATTCTAATGTCATTTTACACTATTTTCACTGCCATCTTCTTCCCTCTAATTAGAACCCCCAAACATTATATATATTTTTTATCCTAACACCCTAGAGAATAAAATAGCGATCGTTGCAATACTTTCTGTTTCGCCGTATTTGCGCAGCGGTCTTACAAGCGCACTTTTTTGGGAAAAAAATACACTTTTTTAATAAAAAAATAAGACAACAGTAAAGTTATCCCCATTTTTTTTAATATTATGAAAGATAATGTTACGCCGAGTAAATTCATACCCAACATGTCACGCTTCAAAATTGTGTCCGCTTGTGGAATGGCGACAAACTTTTACCCTTTAAAATCTTCATAGGCGACGTTTAAAAAAATCTACAGGTTGCATGTTTTAAGTTACAGAGGAGCTAGAATTATTGCTCTCACTCTACCAATCGCGGCGATACCTCACATGTGTGGTTTGAACACCGTTTACATATGCGGGCGCTGCTCACGTATGTGTTCGCTTCTGCGCGCAAGCTCGTCGGGACGGGGTGCGTTTTCTGGCTCCTAACTTTTTTAGCTGGCTCCTAGATTCCAAGCAAATTTGTCAAACCCTGACTTACACCAGTGCTGGTGGTAATAATGCGTTCGCTGACACCAGTGCTGGGGGTTAATAATGTGTTCGCTGACACCAGTACTGTTGTTTTTGAAGTTTGAAAGTTTGCATGCGGCCCCCCATGGCATATGAAAACTTGTCTTGTGGCCCTCAGGTAATTTGAGTTTGAGACCCCTGTTTTAAAGGTATGATAATCTGTGTGAATTGACTTTTACATTGAATTGAATAATGGCCAATGAATAAACATTGACTGCATTCTAATATAATTAGTAATGGTAAACTACAGAGCAGATAAAAAAACAATTACATTAAATAAATAAAATTAAATAAACTGTGGCATGAACCTTTGTTATTTGAAATGTATGTAGCGCTACCCCCGAAGGAGCCGCTGATTGATTTAGAATTTTACTCTCTTTTTGGCTTAACTCACCCCTATTTAATTGGCTCGAACCCTCCCTTGACACATCAGAAGTCTGGGGAAAAAGATATTGTGACCCCAGCCCAGCAGGGGTTACAATAGCAGGCATACAATACACAGTGATAATGTAGCAATAAAGTTACCTGCTGTTACGGACGATCCCTCCGGACAAGAAAAATACACTCCACACAGTGAATATATTTAAATATCAGAGACTAGCAATTGAGCCTTTGGCGATAAAAATCTGTTCGAGTCCCAATGTCAAGGGTATCGTTTGTGGGGAAGACGAGCACAAGTGCTTGTTCTTTGCAGATGACCTGCTATTGACATTGTCGTCGCCCATTACTTCCCTCCCTAACCTATACGCGATTTTGCAACCATTTTCAGAAATTTCAGGACTCCGAATTAATCATGAGAAATCAAGAGCACTTAATATATCTTTACCTAAATCAACTCAGGAGACTCTTGAGCGCTCACACAGGTTCAAGTGGGACAGGGAAACTCTTCCCTACCTCGGTATAAATTTGACCTCATCTGTCCAGACGTTGTATAGCCAGAATTACCCAGCCCTATTTAAATGCCTATCAGACGATTTGGCCAGGTGGCAGATTCATCCCCCTTCGTGGTTTGGCAGATTGCACTCCATAAAAATGAATGTACTACCCAAGGTTTTATATTTGTTTCGTACCTTGCCTGTGTCACTAGTTCGATCTGACCTCCACATATTCCAAAAGAAGATATTGCAATTCATCTGGGGAGATAAGAGGCCTAGGGTGAATAGGGGTACTATGTACACACCAAAGCAAAGGGGTGGCTTGGGACTGCCTGACCTTATGAAGTACTTTTACGCGGCCCAGTTGGCCCACCTTACGAGGTACCATTCCCAAAAGCCTGACGCAATATGGATGACTATGGAATCCTATGCCTGTCGACCTGATTTGATATCTCATATTATGTGGCTCCCTATGAGGGACAGGCCGGTCATACTGTGTCTGACACTGTCATTCTCATTGGAAATTTGGGACAGGCTCTCCAGGAATAGGACGTTTAAATCCCCTCACAATCCGTTAGCACCCTTGTTAAAGAACAGGGATTTCACCCCGGGCCTCTCTCCAGTAGGGTTTCACTGGTGGACAAATAAGGGTCTTCTACGAATTGCCGATCTTTGTGATCACAAAGGGATATTGTCGGAAAAAACGTTAGTTGAAAAATACCAAATGCCAGTGACTGAACGCTTTAGATATACGCAACTGTACCACTTTTTGCAAACTGTCGCCCGCAAAGGCGATCTAACTACTATGACTTCTATTGAGTATTTATGTAGGCAATACGATAAAGTCAGGGGCCATATTTCTGCTATTTATTCTATCCTGTCATACTCCTCGAAAAAGTTGGGCTATATGCTCCAATGGGAGGAGGATTTGCAGGAAACGTTCGAGATTGACGAATGGCACATGCTGTCGGAATCGGCGTCTCGATCGATCATGAATACTTCCAATATAGAAGCTAACTACAAGGTCCTGCTGAGGTGGTATATGGTCCCGGCTAGACTGGCCGCTTTCGTGCCAGGTGCCTCTCGGGAATGTTTCAGAGGATGCGGACAGACGGGGTCCACATACCATATGTGGTGGACCTGTCCTAGGGTCCGGAGATTCTGGATCAGGGTGTACAATTTCATCTACTCCCTGACCCAGATCAATTTAGTTAAAGCTGCTAAACATGCGCTCCTGGGGGGTAAGATACCTGACGCTTCAGGACCCCAGAGGAGACTGGTGGCATTCATATTCACCTCAGCAAAAATAACCATAGCGAGAAACTGGAAGTCCGCGGCCTTGCCATTTGATCAACTTAAATACAAATTGTCCTGGCTTATGTTGAATGAGCGGCTAACGGCACTCATGCAGGACAAGATGAAGCAGTTCCATAAAGTCTGGGATCCTTGGATCTGCTACTTAACTGGTGATCCTGGGTCGAGTGGTACTTCGGTATATCTTGTGGATTATTTAACGGTGCGCGGAGCCTCAACTCTCCCCATTCCCCCCTCTTCTTTCTCATCCCACTGTCTCCTTTCCTATTGTTCTCCGACGGGATTGAATCCCGCCTTTTTCTGCTTTACTACCTCCTTTTCACAAATCTGGAGTGTTGTTTACCATCGCCTAAATTGCCAATTGAATGATGTGGAGTTACATATGTTTTGGGAGGTCGTAACCCTCGTAGGCAATGGCACGATGTGATGGTGAACAGATTGTCAAATCATTGTCTAGAGAAGGAAGTGACGTTGATATGTACTACTTTTTGTCTGTGAAGAAAACTAATAAATACTATTGAAACATAAATATCAGAGACATCATTTTACTGTTTAGAAACTCAGGAAAGGCAAACATATGTCTGAAACATAAACACCACTGACAAATTATGACTGAATCTGACTCGCAAGGGCCCTTGTGGGAATCAGTAATTAATGTAAGCAAAAAAAGAGTTGAACCTATGAATGGTACCATTCATCTAATCTAATGGCAGGCAGTCTATGCTTGCAAGCGCCCTCTAGCGGGCAGTCCTACAGAACAGTTAATATAAACGTTACGGCCGGTTGGTGCACGTTAAAATTTGTAATCCATAGGTAACAATCAGGGAAAGGAATTAAGCAACAAAATGTCTAGGATAGCTGAAGGTTGGTGGATTGACCGCTTGTCAGCGTCAACCACTTCTGTGTAACACTGGAACAGTTAAATAGGCCTACGATACGGCTATAGGCCGAACAAGTGTCTGTGGCCTGTGAGATGGTGCTAGGTGTCTGTACTAAACAGAAAGTCTGAAGTCGAGCATGTGCTCTATCACCCGACAGGCCGATCCGCCTGAGTTCTCCTCAGAAAAGGACGCGCTGGCAAACACTGCTCCACGGCACAAAGGATCCCGGACGGGAAGGGTGCTCCACTGTTTCAGTTGTCAGCTGGGCCACCTCCTCAGTCTCTAGGAACAATGGCCGGATGGTGGAGTCTTGCTTCCTTCTGGATGGCTGGTCTCTCGGGGAATAGGCCCAGGCTTCCGGCCTAACAGCACGGCGGTACTCCGTCAGCAGCTCCGCAGAGGAGAGAAGTGCAGGTCCCGAGAGAGCGAGATCAGCCACTCCCTTTCCTTAAATAACCTCCCCCATAAGTCTGTGCGGAGGTGTCACATGTTCCAATAACACAGGGCATTGTAGGAAGTGTAGTCTGTTTCTCCTACGAGTCAATGGAGTCCATATCTCCTGCTACTTGCAGTCCCACAATACATAGCTTCCTTAACAGTATCTTACATATTTACAGAAAATGGATAAAGTTACAGCGGGGATGACCTGTCACAAGACCCCGACAGGATGACCCCACTACATATATTAACAATATAATCTAGATAAGGTGCAGTATCAGAGAAATAATGGACAAACAAGAGAACAGCAATTTTTGTGAACTGAGCCTATAGCGAGGAATTTTTTTTTCTTTTTTTTCTGTCATTACAGATTTTTTTCCGACCGTTTTATAAAAAAATATATTAAAAAGTTGTGAGAAGTTGAACTTTTTCCACGCTTTTCTTATATTTTGAGGTTGAATGTACCCAGCCCCTTTCTGTGAGCCGATGGCCCTGTCATGGACACACTAATATAACTCTGGGTCATTACGCAGCTTGGGCTCACAGTGTACTGCTGCCCAAAATAGTGTTCAATGGTAAAACATGTGAACGTTGTCCTTTGCAGCACTGAAGCCCACTTGATGCTAGAGATGAACATAATTTGTCATATGACTGCATGGAATGCGAGGGAAATTAGAGTATGCATTTTTTAAATTATTAACCACTTAAGACCCGGACCATTATGCAGGTTAAGGACCTTGCCCCTTTTTGCGATTTGGCACTGTGTCGCTTTAACTGACAATTGCGCAGTCGTGCGACGTGGCTCCCAAACAAAATTGACGTCCTTTTTTTTCCCACAAATAGAGCTTTCTTTTGGTGGTATTTGATCACCTCTGCGGTTTTTATTTTTTACGCTATAAACCAAAATAGAGCGACAATTTTGAAAAAAAATGCAATATTTTTTACTTTTTGCTATAATAAATATTCCCCAAAAAAAGATATAAAAAACATTTTTTTCCTCAGTTTAGGCCGATACGTATTTTTCTACCTATTTTTGGTAAAAAAAAAAAAATCGCAATAGGCGTTTATCGATTGGTTTGGGCAACATTTATAGCGTTTACAAAATAGAGGTTAGTTTATGGCATTTTTATTAATAATTTTTTTTTTATACTAATAATGGCGGCGATCATCGTTTTTTTTTTTTTTGTGACTGCGACATTATATCGGACACTTTTGACAAATTTTTGGGACCATTGTCATTTTCACAGCGAAAAGTGCTATAAAAAATACACTGATTACTGTGAAAATGGCAATGGCAGTAAAGTGGTTAACCACTAGGTGGCGCTAAGGGGTTATGTGTGCCCTAAGGGAGTGATTCTTACTGTAGGGGGGTGTGGCTGTATGCGTGATGTCACTGATCATCATCCCCCTATATCAGGGGACAGACGATCAGTGTCACTGCCACAGTGAAGAACGGGGAAGGAATTTTATGTGACAGACCAACACAAAGACACAATTGTGAAGTGGATGGAAAATTATAAATGGCTTTCCAAATAAATATGTGAAAAGTGTGGCATGCTTTTGTATTCATCCCCCTTTACTCTGATACCCCTAACTAAAATGTAGTGGAACCAATTGCTTTCCGAAGTCACCTAATTAGTAACTAGAGTCCACCTGTGTGTAATTTAATCTCAGTATAAATACCGTCGTTCTGTGAAGCCCTGTAGAGAAGTTTAAAACAGGGTTGGGTTATAAAAAAAAAAAAAAAAATATCCCAAGCTTTGAACATCTCACGGAGCACTGTTCAATCCATCATCTGAAAATGGAAAGAGTATTCACAACTGCAAACTTACCAAGACATAGCCATCCACTTAAAATGACAGACTGGGCAAGGAGAGCAAGAGGCCCATGGCAACTCTGGAGGAGCTGCCGAGATCCACAGTTCGGGTGGGACAACTATTAGTCGTGCACTTCACAAATCTGGTCTTTATGGAAGATTGGCAAGAAGAAAGCCATTGTTGAAAGAAAGCCATAAGAAGTTCATGTTTGCAGTTTGCGGGAAGCCATGTGGGAGACACAGCAAACATGTGAAAGAAGGTGCTCTGGTCAGGTTAGACCAAAATTGAAAGTTTTGGCCTAAAAGCAAAACGCTATGTGTGGCGGAAAACGAACTCTGCACATCTCCCTAAACACACCATCCCTACCGTGAAACATGGTGGTGGCAGCATCATGCGGTGGGGATGCTTTTCTTCACCCGGGACAGGGAAGCTGGTCAGAGTTTATGGGAAGATAGATGGAGCCAAATACAGGGCAATCTTAGAAGAAAAACTGTTGGATTCTGCAAAAGACTAGAGACTGGGGCGGAGGTTCACCTTTCAGCAGAACAACTACCCTAAACATACAGCCAGAGCTACAATCGAATGGTTTAGATCAAAGCATATTTATGTGTTAGAATGGCCCAGTCAAAGTTCAGACCTAAATTCCGATTGAGAATCTGTGGAAAGACTTGAAAATTGCTGTACGCAGATGCTCTCCACTAAATCTGACAGAGGTTGAGCTATTTTACGAAGAAGAATGGGCAAAAATGTCACTCTCTAGATGTGCAAAGCTGGTAGAGACATCCCCAAAAAGACTTGCAGCGAAAGGTGATTACACAAAGTATTTACTCAGGGCGGCTGAATACAAATGCATGCCACACTTTTCACATATTTATATATAAAAAAAAAAAAAAGTTAACCATTTATAATTTTCCTTCCACTTCACAATTATGTGCCACTTTGTGTTGGTCTATTACATAAAATACATTTGTTTTTGGTTGTTACGTGACAAAATGTGGAAAATGTCAAGGGGTATGAATACTTTTTAAAGGCACTGTACATTCTATGGCAAATTCACCTAATAATTCCACACATATACAATGTAGCCTGTGTGCAAAACATTCATGCATATCACAGACAATCGATAAATTGCATGAGCATAGATTTTGCCCATCTGCGAAGCCTTGGTGCCCAATATCTACCACGTTCTAAGTTTGCATCATGTGCAATGAGGCAACTGAGAACAAATGCCTGGCATAAGAAGACCTCTAAGTATTGCTTATTCAGCCAGTGTAATTATATAGAATATAAAAATCCATCATAAGTAAACCTGTACAAATATAGTAAACCGGATTGAATATTTATATTCCTTTCTATCTTTTAATTGTAACTGGTACTTTTAGGGTTTACAATACCTGAATGTAGCTTGGGATAAACAGTTAAAGGGGTTGTAAAGGAATTTCCCCCCCCCCCCTAAATAGCTTCCTTTACCTTAGTGCAGTCCTCCTTCCCTTACCTCATCCTTCCATTTTGTTTTTAAATGTCCTTATTTCTTCTGAGAAATCCTCACTTCCTGTTCTTCTGTCTGTAATAAGCATGAGCTCCAGCGTGTTTGCATAGTACACGTGCAGAGCCCGCCAGGAAGTCTGCACCACGCTGCGCTAATCACAGCCAGGGAGACATTTCCCGATCTCTGCAGCCGAGCATCGGGACAATGTCTTCCTGGCTGTGATTAGCGCAGCGCGGGACAGACTTTCTGGTGGGCTCTGCACGTGTACTATGCGAACACGCTGGAGCTCATCCTTAGTCTGTAACTCCACACAGTAATGCAAGGCTTTCTCCCTGGTGTGGAGTGTCGGGATGCTCTCTACGTTGCAGATAGAGAAAGGAGCTGTGTGTTAGTGGGCGTCCTGACTCTCCTGTAGTCCAAGGGAGGGGGCAAGCATGACACTCCACACCAGGGAGAAAGCCTTGCATTACTGTGTGGAGTTACAGACAGAAGAACAGGAAGTGAGGATTTCTCAGAAGAAATAAGGACATTTAAAAACAAAATCGAAGGATGAGGTAAGTGAAGGAGGACTGCACTAAGGTAAAGGAAGCTATTTAGGGAAAATAATTGTACCTTTACAACCCCTTTAACTAAAGGACTTTGTCATAAATAACTTCAATATAAAATTACAAGGTCTCTCACCTTCTCCCCACAAATACATTTAATGTGAATATTTAGGTAAAACAAAATGTTAGTATTACCCTAGTGTCGCTTTTGATATGATGCTGCATGAATATGCATCGTATAATAGCTGCAGAATCCCCCAGGCATTTTCACCTCCAGTCCTCCTGCATATCTCCCCCCTGTCTGTTGGATAAGTTCAGATAAAGTAAATAGATACACCTGTTCAACACAAAAGCAAGTGATTGAGACCTAGGAGGTAACATTACTCAGGTTAGTCATATTAGCACAGTTTACTCCTTCCTTCAACCACAATATTATTAGGGAAGATTTACACCTTTTCATAGGAGTTCTCATGCATTACTCTGTACACTATTAACATGAGCTGACACTAATTTGTGACCCATTGTTAATGTGCAACCATTGTCATCAATAGGCCCTGAACTTTAGAACAATAGAACATGATGTTTTCCAGCCAGTGCACATCACACAAATGTGAACTAGCGCAATGTAAACAATGCCTAATCTCTGTACACGTGTTAAAATGCATAGTTTTGAATAGGCCCTGGGTTTTCACAATTTAGGTAAAATAAATGTACTGAATATGTTAATCATGCAAGATATATATATATATATATATATATATATATATATATATATATATATATATATATATATATATATATATATATATGAGATTTTAATTTATTCGTTCTGGGTTCCTCCACAAGACGCATGCATCTGTGAAATGCAACACAAGAGGAATCAGGCATTAAATGTCTCTGTTTGCCTACTCCATAGAAAACTATAGAAAGGTGTGGCAAGCACATGGAAAATCAACAGAAAAACACATGGGACA
Organism: Rana temporaria; assembly: GCF_905171775.1. Classification (NCBI taxonomy): domain Eukaryota; kingdom Metazoa; phylum Chordata; class Amphibia; order Anura; family Ranidae; genus Rana; species Rana temporaria. Next base: position 283,336,163 of record NC_053490.1, read on the forward strand.
TCTGTGTAATTGTAAGGGGAGTATGCACCTGGGCCCTGTGCACACGCACACCTGTAGAAGCTGGGACAGAGTGTATGAAATAAGCAGCAACTATCAGACTTCAGGTTACCTTTCAACCTTTGACACATGCTGAATAATCACATTCTAAAAAAGAGGCAAACACAATAGTGAGATGATAAGGGAACAAATACTAATCCTTCATAATGGTAATTTTCTGATTTCAAATAAATGATTACCATTTAACAATCTATGGTTTGCACAGTAAAAAAAAAAAATATATCATGCACAACCCACTGCAATAAACCATTACTTAATACCAGGCATTTGTTCAAATTTATACTTTATATCTTATCTATTCACACAAGCTAGACTACCCTCCCTGAGCGTGCAACGCCCTTCTCAAATAATCCAGCCCCAAAAAATAAAATATAATAATAATGATGATGATTTAGCTAAATATTAAAGCCCAACTCCAAGCACGATGATTTTAATTTGTACCATTTTGTAGAATTCTTGTTTTAACAGTAATAAAGGTCTTACTGAAATGATGTGGATAAGCCCCACATTTTTAAGCTACCACGTTTTAAGCTACCAGTCGCATTGGAACTGTTCATTACAAACAGTTTGTATCGTGCTTCCACCAGTTTTCTCTTCTTAGCCAATACCAAAGCACAGCTGCAGCATCATCACAGGCAGTGCTTTGTGAATAGCCAAGCAGAGGCAGGTGGTGGAAGCTTGCTTGACAGCAAAACTATAGACACCGACCATAAACTTGGAAATGCAGTTGGAAATAAAAAAACAATGTTTCTTTAACCCCTATGTGACGGAGTGTAGAACAAATCTTAAAGTGGAGGTTCACCCGAAAAGTACATTTTGAACATTAGATTGATGCTCATTTTGTCAAGGGGAATCGGGTAGTTTTTTTAAAATCAAAGCAGTACTTACCGTTTTAGAGAGCGATCTTCTCCGCCGATTCCGGGTATGGGCTGCGGGACTGGGCGTTCCTATTTGATTGACAGGCTTCCGACGGTCGCATACATCGCGTCACGATTTTCCGAAAGTAGCCAAACGTCGGTGCGCAGGCGCCGTATAGAGCCGCACCGATGTTCGGCTTCTTTCGGCTACTCGTGACGTGATGTATGCGACCGTCGGAAGCCTGTCAATCAAATAGGAACGCCCAGTCCCGAAGACCATACCCGGAAGCGGCGGAGAAGATCGCTCTCTAAAACAATAAGTACTGCTTCGATTTTAAAAAAACTACCCGATTCCCCTTGACAAAATGAGCATCAATCTAATGTTAAAAAAAAAATTTCGGGTGAACTCCCGCTTTAATGCCTGAACACAATTTTGCAACTTTAACATGCGTTAGTAAAACTGCACATATCACCACACCTACTTAGTGTATCCAGGTGAAGTATACTTTTTTTTGTAAGACAAATTGAGTGTTTATTTGGGGGTAAACAGTTAATGGATATCTACTGATTTTTTTTACCAAAAAATAAAACAATACTAAAACCTACTGCAACACAAAACAAAATAAAGTCTCCTGCTCCTGACGATCACAGCGATACCACATATGTATATGTTAATTGTTGTTTGTACCTGTAGACGTGCCCAGAAACAATAGTGCACATTTTGCCTTTTATACTACCTAAAAAAAAAAAAAGACAACACTGACAGTAATTGATACTGATGCTAAACATAAAATGCATTTTTTTTTAAATCGTACAGAAGATACACTGACCTTTGACCCTGATATTTTACTTTGAAAAAAAAAACTCTGACCCCAACCCCAATACTGACCTGAATCGAACTCTGGTCTAGCTAGACTATCTTTTATTTACTTATTCATTTATTTTACATACACTTTTCGTTTACAGTTTTCTTCTCTAGCAAGTAGAAAAATATACAGTAACTTTTTCTCAATTTAAGAGGAGAAAACAACAAGGGGGCAGACTGGGCAGTGACCGATCACTGTGATAACCAGAGGTTAGAACGAGACCTAAAGCTGTCAATAACACCTTGGCCTCTGTGCTTGAATTGTGCTGTGCAGCGCGCTCTCTATCAGCACAAATGCAGCAGCTCATATATGCAGCCCCATAGATAAAGACCTACTTTCGTGAGGCTGCAAACTGTATATAATGTATATATGCAATAATGGGCTGGATTCAGGTAGATTTGTGCTTTTTTTACGGAGGCGCAGGGCAGGGCAAATTTACTGCGCAGCCCTTGATTAACGGAGCAGTAGCTACGTAAATTGCGTGGGCGCGCCGGCAAAATGCCCGGCGTAAGCGCGCGCAATTTAAATGATCCCGTAGGGGGCGGGAATCATTTAAATTAGGCGCGTTCCCGCGCCGATCGTAGAGCGCATGCTCCGTCGGGAAACTTTCCCGACGTGCATTGCGGCAAATGACGTCGGTCTTCAAACACAAGGTTATTCTAGATGACGGTCCAGCAGAAGTGAGATAATGCCTGGGTCTGTCCACTGGAAATTACCTTCTATAGAGGGACAAGCGATAAAATAGTAAATAATGTGCGCTCATTTTTGCCCATTGGTAAACGTTATTTTGGATAGAGTGGAGAAGGATTAGAACACCTGTCAGGTTTTTATTGCCATCTGTGCCCCTATTAGGGAGATATGCCCTCTCTATTTGTCCCGTTTACCATCATCATTGAGAGTGAAGGTAAAAAATAAATAAAAATCTTGGGTTTTCCAAAGGAAGAAAAAATCAAAGTTACGCTTATTGGTAACGTCTTTTCCAGTAGTCTTTCAGGACAGCCACAATGAGAGACATAGCCTCCTCCCCTTCCTTAGGAGACGCTGCGCCAGCCCATAAATTCTCACTTCCCCTTTCCCGGACCTCAGTTCTTTTCCAAAATCACCTCCGGCCAGCTGGGGAGACACAAGAACACATTAATAACATACTATCACATTATCATGCTGCGTTCTGGTCTTTTATAAGACCCCCAAACTTTCAGGTGGGTAACTAGGGCTGTCCTGAAAGACTACTGGAAAAGACGTTACCGGTAAGCGTAACTTTGATTTTCCCTTTCCGTCTTTCAGGACAGCCACAATAAGAGGATAGACGAGCACTTACCAGCTAGGGTGGGACTACAGCTTGCAAAACCTTTCGCCCAAAGACTTGCTCACCTGCCGACACCAGGTCAACTCATTTATGAAAGTGGAGTAGCTGGACCATGTTGCTGCCTTGCATATCTGTTCTGGCGTTGCTCCAGCTCTTTCTGCCTGAGAAGCTGCCATAGCTCTGGTAGAGTGTGCTTTTATACCCATAGGGATCCCCTTCCCTGCTAATGCATAGGCTTGTGCAATGGCTACTCTGAGCCATCTGGCAATAGTGTGTCGAGACACTTTGTACCCCTTTCTGGCCCCTGAAAACAAAATAAATAAAGAGTCTGACTTCCTTAATGCTTTCATCAGCTCTAGATACTGCAGGATACATATCCTGACGTCCAAAGTATGAAACCTCAACTCCCTTTCTCCCAAGGGGTTGGGGCAAAAAGAGGGTAAGACTACCCCCTGGCTTCTATGGAATCTCGAAGCCACTTTAGGTAAAAATGCTGGATCGTTCTTCAAACCGACTCGATCTGGGAAAATAACACAAAAAGGGGGTCTAACTGATAAGGCTCGCTGATCCTCCTGGCAGTAGACACTGCAACCAAAAATACTGTTTTTAAAGTAATTTCCCTTAGTAAAAACTCCTTTAAAGGTTCAAAGGGAGCTCCCATTAGGTCCTGCAAGACTAGGGATAGGTCCCACCTGGGAAAGGATGGACCACCAACTGGTCTCTGTCTTGTTAAAGCCCTGAAGAATCTGACTAACCACGGGTTGGTGGCCAGAGGTTATTCTAGATATGCACTGATATGCACTATGGCAGCAAGCAGACATCTTGTTATACCCACCAGAGTCATGCATTTCACACCTATTTTTAACAATAAACTTAGCTCGTTTTGTGAAATTCAGTATTTTGAAATTCGTCAGACTGTTTTTGATGTTGATTTTTCAAAGCAGTGGTGTTCTGTCAGATTAGCAAACCTGTGAGATCAGCAGGCTTGCAGCTGCTTTTAAAATACAACATCTAAACAGTCAGATGGATTTTTAAATACTGTATTTCACTATATAAGCTCAGTTTACTATTAAAAATAAGTGTCAAATGCATGACTCTGATGGGTGTAACAAGATATCCGCTTGCCGCCTTCTCACTGTATCCTTACTGTGGACAAGTGTGGGGTGTAGCAAGATGGCGGCAACAGAATGTCACTTCCGTTACAAAATCTGACGAGTCGCCAAATCTGACGAAACACTGGCAGCAAGGGAAAAGCATTAAAGGAGTTGTAAAGGAAAAATATTTTTTGCCTAAAATTAATGTCTGCAAGGTAGACAGACAGAATAGGGTAATGATTCTGTTAAAAAACAAGTAGATACCGATTAAATTCCTTCATCTATATCACCTCCGGCATTCTAGTTTCTGTTCTCTCATTCACTTCCTGGTTTGCATCGCTCGTTCATGTAAGAACTACATTTCCCAGTATGCATTGCGGCACGCCTAGTAATTCACACCTCCTTAAAGTCTCTAACACGTAGAGAGCGTCCTGCCGCACAGATGTAGTTCCCGGGAGGGGGTGAGCACATTACTGACCACCGCAGTAAAGCCTCCCTTCACGGTGGTCAGTAAAATCAGACAAGCAGGAAGTGAACAGAACAGAGAAGAAATAGAGCAACTTCTGAGCAAAAACGAACAATGAGGAAGTGAAAAGAAGAATGTCTGCAGGTAAAGGATGCTTATTATGAAAACAAATGTTTTCCTTTACAACCCCTTTAAGAGCTTTATTTCTAATTATCAAGGGATATGTATGCAACTTCTTGTATATTAGATACATATTTATCAGTATATAATCATTCATAGTAGAGACTATTGAGTTCATAAATACTTGTTGTAGGGTAGAATTAAAAAAAGGCTTATATAGTTACTAAAGATTTAAAGGGGTTGTAAACTCTGATGTATTTTCACCTTAATGCATCCTATACATTAAGATGATAAAACGTCCGACAGTGACCCTGTTTTAGTCATCTGAGCCCTTTGATCCCTTGGCAGAGATGCTCTCTGCCCAGGGTTTTTCAGCTCTTGATTGGATAGATTGACAGCAGCGGAAGCCAATGACTGCGCTGCTATCAATCAAATCCGAGGATGTGGGCGCCGGGGAGGAGTCTGGCATTCTGAGTCTATGGACACAAATCCTGTACTCAGGAGCGCGCCCGCAAGTTAAGAACTGCTCTCCCAGGGGGTAAACTGATGCGAGGAGGAGCTGCGAGAGCCGCTGGGGGACCCCAGAAGATGAGGTTCGGGGCCACTCTGTGCAAAACATACTGCACAGTGGAGGTAAGTATGAATATGTTTGTTATTTCTTTTTTAAAACAAGGGTTTTAATTAATCAAAATTCAATAAAAAAAAAAAGACAAAAATTCAATTATTTCATATATTCAAATGATATGTCTGGCAGAAATCCAACACAGCTCACTATCCAAATAACACCATTCCTACAGTAAAGCACGGAGGTGATAATATCCTGTTATGGGGGTGTTTCCAGCAGGGTCCAGAGCACTTGTCAGGATAGAGGAAAAATGCATGGGGCAAAATACCGTCAAATTCTTGAGAGAAATCTGCTGCCCTCTGCCAGAAAGTTGTCAATGGGAAGAAGATTTACCTTCCAACATGACAATGACCCAAAGCACACAGCAAAAATGATGATCACACAGTGGTTAAAGGAGAAAAAGGTGAATGTCCTTGCATGGCCTAGTCAGAGCCCAGACTTAAACCCCATTGAAAATCTGTGGAATGACTTGCAGCCTGCAGTCCACAAATGGTCACCATCAAATTTACCTGAATTTGAGCAGTTCTGCAAAGAAGATTGCAATATTTACCCAAAGTCTAGATGTGCAAAGTGAGTAGAGACATCCCAAAAGACTTAAGGCTGGAATTAAAGCAAATGGTGGTGCAACAGAATGCTGACATAAGGGGGATCCTT